>NW_008357993.1:3879544-3884309 GCF_000622305.1 Nannospalax galili | reverse complement strand
TAATTTAATTTGAATGATAAAGTGATTTCTATACATTTTGTTACTTAAGGATTATCATGATTTCAGGTGCTGTTCAATTTCCTTTTAGTTCATTTAAAGTATTTGTTGGGGGGCAGAATGAAAGATTTTCTATTGTTTTACTGTATGTGTGAGACTGAATGTATGTGCTTGTTCATGGTTTTTATTGGGGGCCATGGAATGCATGTGAAGGCTCACCTTCCACTGTGTTGAAGATAGGGTGATAGAGTCTCTCTTACTGGTCACTGCTCTCTTGCCAGGCTGGCTAGCCTGAGAGTATCTGGAGATTCTTCTGTCTTAACCTCCTATATCTCTATAGGAATTATAGACACTTGGCAGTATTGTGTCAGGGAACATGGGTTCTAGAGATCTGAACTCAGGTCTTTAGGCTTGCATAACAAGTTCTGTTAACCAGTGAACCATCTCCCTCCCCAGCACAATTTGTGTGTGTGTGTGTGTGTGTGTGTGTGAGAGAGAGAGAGAGAGAGAGAGAGAGAGAGAGAGAGAGAGAGAGAGAGAGAAAGTGTGTGGAAGTCAGAGGACAACTTTGTGGAGTTGGTTTTCTTCTTCCACCTTTACATTCTGAAGGATTGAATTCCATCTTCAGACTAGAACAGCAAATGCTACCCACTGTACTATTTCAGTGACTCCTATTTTAATTACACCATTTTCATTAACTTTTTGTTTTTTAACCAGTTTTTCTAAATTAGCCAGTCTCAGTGGTGTACTTGAATTTTTTTTTTTTTTGGTCTTTTTGAGACAGGGTCTCCCTGTAGCCCCAGCTGTCCTGGAGCTCACTATGTAGACCAGGCTGGCCTTAAACTCACAGAGATCTGCCTGCCTCTGCCTCCCAAGTGCTGGGATTAAAGGTGTGCGCCACCATGCCTGGTTGAATCTCTTTAATAATTTTAAGATAAAAAAATAATTAAGGGTTGAAGGGTTGGAGAGATGATTCAGTGGTTAAGAGCTCTGGCTGCTCTTGCAGAGGAGGACTGAGTTCAAGTCCTAGCACCCACGTGGTGGCTAACAACCATCCATAACTCCAGTTCCAAGTGATCTAATGCCCTCTTCTGACCTCTGCAGGCACTGCATGACATGGGTGTACTTATACGCAAACAAGCAATATACTCAACACATAAAAATAATAAAATATTTTTAAAAAGCACATTTTTTTTGCTATAAAACATCTGTCTTAAGTTTCCACAATTTGAGAAAGAATATTCAGTATAGAATAAACTTTTCTTCACCATTTTAAAAAACACCCAGCATTGATTTATTCATTTGTTTTTGAGACAGGGACTTAGGTACCCCAGGCTGGTCTCAAACTTTCTATGTAGTGGATGACAGTTCTGCATCCACTCCCAAGTGCTAGCTTGGGAAAAACCAATGTTTGTAGCTTTTTAGTTGGAAACTGTAAAAGTTAACAGTTGTAGAGCCAAAAATCGATAAAAGGGTATATTATATTATATTTATTTATTTATTTTGATCTTTTTGAGACAGGGTCTTTCTGTAGTCCCAACTGTCCTGGAACTTGCTATGTAGACCAGGCTGGCCTTGATCTCACAGAGCTCCATCTGCCTGTGCCTCCAGAGTGCTTGGATCAAAGGTGTATACCACCATGCCTGGCTTAATTTTTCTTTTTTTAGATAAGGTCTTACTGTATAGTTCTAAGTGGCCTGAAACTTGCTGTGTCAACTGGGCTGGCCTTGAAGTCTATATCCCAAATGCTAGGATTAAAGGTGTGTGCTCCCACACCTTGAAATACTAAGGAATAATACAGAAGTGTTGCAGAGCTGGTTCAGAGCACTGGCTGCTTGTGAAGAGGACCTGGGTTCAGTTCCCAGCACTCATATGACAGCCAGCAACTGTCTGTAACTATAGTTCCAGAGATTCTTGACACCTTCTTCTGGCTTCCACAGGCATTTCATACACGTGGTGCTCTTATATACATGTAGGCAAAACACTGATACACATATAATAAAAATATATAAAAATGAGCAGGAAATAATACAGAAAAATCTTGAATATATTTTGACTAGTTTTTAGCTCCTACTTGTCCACAGTAAGTCTAAAGTAATTTGTCATTTATAGTGTGGTCCTTCCTATCTGTCTTCTTTTGGGGGTTTCTACTCTGGTGTGATTTGACTTTTTGTGTTTACTTGCCTACCTGTACAGTTTTGAGGGGGAGCAGTGTATCTGGTAACCTCATTGCTTTTGCTGATCTATGAAGAATTAAAAAAAAATTATTGAAAATTATCTTTATTAAGTTTAAGTAACTGTAGATTTCACAGTACTGTGGCATAGTTATACTTAGCTAAAGTTACAACCACATTTTAACATTCACGATGATGGCCTCTTCACTACCAATCTCATCTACAAAGCTTATGAGTAAAGAAGAACACAGAAACCTCAAGTTTTACAAAAGAATGTCTGGGCCTGCGTAAGTTTCCCCTTTAGGTTTTCTGTTTTTGGGATGGGCCAATGACTTCAGGCTTCTTACACTTCTGTCAAAAGCTGTTTTCTTTCCTGATCACATGGGCTTTCACAGAGTAATTTATTTCTGAAAAATACATTTTCCTCTTTTGGATTGTAGGTTTGGTCTCATATCTAAGAACTCTTTCTACCTTTGGATCCTGAAGATTTCCCTTCCACTTTTGTTTTTAAAATTTGAAACTTATCAGTAAATTTGTTTACACTTAGGCACCTAAGTCACAATTCTTTTGAGTTAGTGTTTAATAAGGCGTTAGGTTAGGGTTGAGAAGGCTAACCTTTCTCTTTGGGGTGGCAGTAAGCATAGTCTTGTGGGTCTCTTTGGGGTGCTGCATTTGGTCCCATTACTCTCTGCCCATGGCCAGTGCCACCCAGTTCTGGTTTCTGTAGTAGTATGTTGTCCTTTTTAGCAGGGTTGACCATAGTTCCTCCTGGAACTGGAGTTGAGGCTGGTTCATAGCCGCCATGTGGGTGCTGGGAATTGAACCTGGGTCCTCTACAAGAGCAGTCAGTGCTCTTAAGCACTGAGCCATCTCTCCAGCCCTGCATTTCTTTTTTAAAATAATATTTTATTTATTATATTTATTTTTATGTGTATGGGTATATTGCCTGCATGTATGTAAGTGCACTCATGTTGTGCAGTGCCCACAGAGGTCAGAACAGAGCATTGGATTCCCTTAAAACTGGTGTTTCGGATGGTTGTTAGCTGCCATGTGGGTTCTGGAAATTGAACCCAGGTCGTCTGTGATCCTTCTCTCCAGCCCCCATTATTGCATTTCTTAGTTCTGTAATATCTATCTGGTTATTTGTACAGCTTGTCTTCATTTGCTTATATCTTATGTCCTGACGTTATTTTAGCATCCAATTCATCTTAATGCTAGTATTTATTATCTTTTTTCTTTAAAAATTATGCTTTTCTCAGTGTGGAGAACTCTTAAAAAACTAAAAATGAACCTACCATATAACCTGGTTATACCACTCCTTCACATATATCCAAAGGACTCATCCTATTGTAGAGACACTTGTACAACCATGTTTGTTGCTGTTCTTTTCACAGTAGCTAAGATGGAAGCAACCATAAGTGTCCCTCAACTGACGAGTAGTTAACAAAAATGTGGTATATTTACACAATGGCATTCTATTCAGCCGTAAAGAAAGATGAAATAATGAAATTTGCAGGTAAATGGATAGATCTACAAACTGTTATACTAAGTGAAGTAACACAGACTCAGAAAAACAAACCACATATGTTCTGTCTCATATGTGGCTCTTGGCACCAAATCCTTTTAAATTCCAGGTCCTTTTAATAAGATGATACTATACAGCAGTCCCTTCTGCATGACATAACTACCATCATCATGACTTCGGCTGAGCCCGATTGCTAAACATTGTCACAATTGGGCTTGTTGATGGTTGTGCTCATTCATTAAGGGAGTGCCAAGCAGTGTCACTGGATCCTCACCTGGGTATCCAATCGCTTTTTCCAGCCAACTAGTCCAGCCTTGGGATACAAAAGACAAATGAGGGCTGGGCATGGTGGCGCACGCCTGTAGTCCCAGTACTTGGGAGGCAGAGGTGGGCGGATCTCTGTGAGTTCAAGGCCAGCCTGGTCTACATAGTGAGTTCCAGGATAGCTGAGGCTACAGGGAGACCTTGTCTCAAAAAAGGACAAAAAATAAAAAATAAATAAATAAAAATGAGAAAGAACCCAATAAAGGAATGCTTTTGGAAGCCCTTGTCAAGAAACTCCAGTGGACTATCATATGAACATTTGAAAATTGCCGTGTTCTGACTTTTTTCTAGTTCTCTGTCTAGAACCTATAATGCTAATTACTCTTGCCTTTACTTCTCCTTCACATCTCCTATTCGTGATTCAAGGACTTTCTTTTCTCCTTAGAGATAAAAGTTGTGCAATTTCAGAGTCTTTCAGATAGACCTACTGAAGGGGTACTCCAACTGCCTCACCCTGTGTCCCTGTTCAGCATGGAAGAAGCCAGAGCGGTCAGTGTCCCTATTATCTATTGGCAGTTTGGGTAACCTCTTCAGAGGATGGCGTGGTAAGAATAGGAGGTAGGAATTGGCTAGGCAGTTTGGATAAAAAGACCCCAAAGAAATGTAGCCAGTTTCTTGGCTAAAAGTCAAAATGTCCTTGGTCCTGTTAGCAATATACTCTATTCCAAAGGCCAAAAATGTCAAAATGTCAAAAGTATTTGGGAGCTTGTATCTAATCCTTAAAAGATTTTAGGGCTACCCCTTT
>NW_008357993.1:3860695-3879369 GCF_000622305.1 Nannospalax galili | reverse complement strand
AAGAGAGGAAAAAAAATTATGGTTTTCTTTGTTCTTGGAGAGACAGGTGATTTCTGATTAAATCCTATAATTTATGTGTTATATTAGACTTGGGGCCTGCTTCAATCTCTCATTTGAAAAAACATTTTTTATTTTTATTTTATATGTATGAGTGTATTGCCTGTATGTATGTATGTGTACCCTGTACCCATGTTGTACAATGCCCTCAGACGTCAGACGAGGGGGTTCAATCCCCTGGAACTGAAGTTATGTTTGGTTGGTCGTTAGCCACCATGTGGGTACTGGGATTTGAGCCTGGGTCCTGCAAGAGCAGTCATTGCTCTTCAGCACTGAGCCATCTCTCCAGCCCTTCAATCTCTTACTTTCATAAATAGTTAACTTGTTCAGTTTTAGCATGAAAGTCTTAGTCTTTTTTTATGGACTACAGTCCCATCGGCAATTGAATTTTCAATTGTTTGCATTGTTGTTTGGGTTTGTTTTATTTATTTAATAACTCTTGGGCTCCCACTGGTTCCTACTTGTGTTACCTGAGTAAATAGAAACCTTTTTTAGGTCAGGTCCTGGATGCTTATTGGTGGGAGAGAATGTACTGGGGTTTCCTTACCAAACTCTGCTACCCTGATATATGTGGAATGGAGAAGAGAGTCTTGAACCTGTGCTTTCCTGGACTGGACTTTTTGCAAAAGCTGGGTCCCTCTTACCTATTCTGCTTGCCTGCTGTGGTATCTCTGTGAGGAAGGAGACCCTCAGATATGTGAGTATGGAGAGGTTCCTACATGGGTTTCTTGTTATAATTGGGTTTCTCTTGCTGATTCCTCCTGATTGCCTTGGTTTCTCCTGCTGGGAAAGGAGAGTTTCAGACCTTGCAGGGAAGGAATGTGCTCCCCTGGCTCTTTTTTTCTTTTCTTTTCTTTTCTTTTTTTTTTTTTTTGGTGATATTCACAATCTTCCTTGTTGCTGGTGTCTGACCCTGTTGTCACAGGAAACTACAGTTCTATTCTGGGAAGAACTAGTCTACATGGGCTGTCTTCTGTTACTAGGGTGGTGTCTGGGAGGTGCTACATGGGTGGCCTTCTGTTGAGGGGAGCACAGGGTGCCCTGCCTCTGTGCTGTTCTAGTGCTAGGTGGAGGAGTAGGGTCTCCTTCCACCTCCAAGAGCTCTTTTTCACTTGTCGGTTGTACTAGCTCATTGAATAAACTAGTCTAGCTCAGTGTGGAGGAACTGGGATAAATAGTCTATTCATCTTGTCTGGATCAGAAACTGTTTTTTTCTTAAATATTTGTTTCTCTGGTGTATGAACATGAATGTAGATAGTGGGGGGAGACATTTCTGATGCACAGTTTGGCTTTATTGAGGATCCTAAGATTTTCTCTGTCTTTTTTTTTTTTTTTTTGAGATAAGGTCTCCTTGTAGCCTGAGCTGTCCTGGAACTCACTAGGTAGGCCAGGCTGGCCTTGAACTCAGAGAATCTGCCTACTTCTACCTCCCAAGTGCTGGGATTAAAGGCATGCACCACTGCACCCGGCCTTTCTCTGTCCTATAAGATGTTTAAAGAATGGTGCTGGCCTTGAGTGTCATGCACCAATTTGTCACCGAGCCCTGGAGGATGGAAGGCAAATGCTGCCCTTTGTGCATTTCTGATGCTGTGCTGGTGGAGGAGCTTTTCTCTTTAGATATGTTCAGATGTTGCCTGCTCCCTCTCTTGCTTCCCTTCAGAATGGGGTTTCCAGTGTGAATTCTCAAGAATCTACTGTGTGTGATTGTGAACATAGGGCAAATTGACACAGGCTATGATTTGAATTGATTGGCTGCAGATACAACAGCCTTGATTACAGTTTAACCAATTCTCATTGGTGACTATTTCTCATATTTCTAAGTTTTTGGTTCTTATTACAAACACTTATGCATATGTCATTTGGTATGAATGGAATAGTTATATGTAATATATCAATCTGATAATTCCTAAAGTATTTGCAATATTAAACAGTCCAATAGTTAGATATAGTCTTAATTTATTATGGAGTTGCTTTAATTTATTTATTCCTTAAAGAGAAATACCATATATTGTTTTATATATACTCTGACCTATAATATTAGTGAATATTCACTATAATATTAGTGAATATAATAAGCCCTCAGGACAGGCTGGGGTGTTTCCCAGATTCTGACAGAGTGTTTTCCATTTTTTTTTCCTGAGCTCTTCACAGTTCTTTTGAAGTTTTTAATAGCAGAAAAAGAAATCTTATCAAGATGCATTGAGAAGCAGAGGTGATATTTATGGAAAATTACGTTTTTTAGAAAGTAAAATATTTTTTCCATTCTGTCTCTCAAAAAATATTGCTGATTCTTCCACTGAAAATGGATGAGGTAGAGTCTGACTCCACAAGATTTTTTTTGTTGTTGCAGGTAAAAATAATAAAAAAGGTTCATTGTCAAGTTTTATGCCTATAAGTGATTATCTTTCCTACCATGACACTGGGGATTGAACCCTGGGCTTCTGCATACCAGACAAGTGTTCTACCATGGAGCTCACACCTCAGACCCAAAGTAGTTGTTTTAAACGTGTTTAAACATTAAGCATGTTACATGTAGATGAAAACCTGGAATCATCTTATTTGATACTAAAGTAATTCAGTTCTTTTGCAGTTATTGACTTAGTTGAGGGCCATTTAGTGTCTTGGTTCCTACTTTGGAAACTGACAAAATGGAGTTTCTCACAGCTTAAAAACCCCTTTTCCCTAATTTATAGTTTATAAAATTGGACATCTTTCATTTAGGGAAAGTTGTAATTTATTCTCTATTTGGCGAACCCTCATTTTTACTTTATATTTAGGCGAGGTAACAAAGATTAGAGAAACCCGTATGTACATGTCTTTGGAGCTTAGATAATATCAGCTTAATTAACAAGAAACTGCTGTGGCTGCCGATATAGCTCAGTAGTAGAGAACACTTAGCATGTCTGAGACCCTAGGTTCAATTCCCTGCACTGCAAAAACCACCTAAACAACAACAGTAGCAATACTTCTGACTTCTGGCATGGATGATCTGGAAAGTAGAAGGCATGTTTCTGTATTTTTTCCTGACTCTGAAAGATTCACTGCTTGAAAGCTGAGAAAACTGGAGGGCAAAATAAATTCTGCAGTAGTTTCAGGATTTATAATAAACAAGGAGGATATCTTGGGGAAGTTTATGATAACTGACCTGTACATGATCATAAGTTATGCCATAGGAATTTTTTTAAACAACTGTTTTGAGTTACTGTTTTCTGTAAGAGTCCATTTTCCTGTCACCAGTAACATGGTACCATGAGCTAAGTTTGTAAATAAGAGAGGTTTATTTTGGTTCACAATTCTGTAGGTTCAGGATCTAGGGGCCACATCTGTGGATGGCCTTCTTACTGGCAGAGACCCAAGATGGTTCAGAGTATTTCAAGGATACAAGAGAGGATAACTGAAAGGAAGGGAGAGGTAGAAGAGAGAAGGGAAATGGGAAAGACATGGGGAGAGAGAATTAGCACCATCCTAATGACTTTGTTTAATCCTGATTACCTTCCAGAAATCCTACTGCTAAATACCACAGTGGGATTCTATTTTCACCTTCTAAATACCTCTCCATGAGGATTAAATCACAACATTTGAAACCTGAGGGATACATCGAACCACGGTTAAATATGGCATTCACATTCTAAAGAATTCACCCATTGAAACAGTATAGTTTAGCTGTTTTTAGTACACTCAGTTTTGCTGTCATCACAATCTATTTCAGAACATTTTCATCACCACAGGACATCTGATACCCCTTAGCTATCACTCCCTATTTGTCTCTAAATTCACCAGTCTTAGATGACTAAAAATCTGTGTTATATCTCTGGATTGGCCTATTTTAGACATGTTATACAAAAAGAATCATACAATGTGTGGTCTTTTACAAAATATTTTCAAGTTTCATTCATGTTGTAGTCTGTATTAGTACTTCATTCCTTTAAACTGGCATATAATAGTCCATTGTATGGTTATTGCTATATTTCTTTCTTTTTAAAAAAATTATTTATTTAATAACCACATGATTAGAAGAAGCATTTCATTACAACAGCATTGACATATTCAATAACAATTTCTAGAGATAAGATATATCTCTTTCAAAATTGGCTGTAAATCTTTAGGTTTACAGTTGAATTAATACAGTTATACAATATTGTACTCCATATAAACCCTATAAGACATAAAATTAAATGAGGTTTTAACCTTTAAAAAAGATCTCCATTTCATTATTAAAGTACACAGTTTCATACAGAAAAATTCATTTTTAATGCAATTGCTATTAAGATGTTTGCACATGCATTTCTAAGCTCTATATATCTGATTATTTCTAGTCACAGTCGGTTACTTTCTGACCTCCTTGGCATCTGAGCATGGATATAAAGTCATCAGGTAGATTTCAATGGTAATGTTTTTCACACCTACTAATTATTAAGGAGCAAATTTTTATGCTTTGAAGAATTATTTTTAAAGTTGTTTTTAAATTTAATAACCACATGATTATCAGAAGCATTTCATTACAGCTTTAACATATTCAGTAACACACTCCAGAGCAAGGATACATCTCTTTCAAAAGTGGCTGTAAATTTTTAGGTTCACAGTTGAATTAATACAGTTATACAATATTGAACCCAGTATAAACCCTGTAAGATATAAAATTGAATGAGTTTTTACCCTTTAAAGATCTCCATTTCATTTTAAAATATGCTGTTTGCTACATTTTTAATGTTACTAACACTTAGATGTTTGCACATGTGTCTTTAGTCTCTATGTATCTGATGATTACTAGTCACAGTCAGTTACACTTGGATCCTTAGTACCTGAGTATGGATATAAATCCATCAGGGAGATTCCACTGGTAATGTTTATCACCTCTACTGTTTAATATGAAGTAAATTTTTATGCTTCCTCCTCAAATATGTCTTTTAAAATAAATTTCTTGATTTTTCTGTGTGTATATCATACAGAACATCCCACACAATATTATTCATCTATATACCCACTTCCAAAATGGCACCCCTCCATAGCCTCATACTGGAGCCCATATACTCTGTCATCCCTGTTACTGTCCACTGTGTTGTCGACACCCCCGGCCATTCTCCAGTGCTTGTCCATCTGCTGAATCTAGTCAGCTTATCTAGAGATCCTTGTTTTAGGAAGATCAGCTGTTCCTATATTTCATTCATCCACTCATTGATTGAATATTTGGGGTATTTTCATTTTGTGGCTATTTTGAATAATGTTGCTTCAGACATTCACATATAAATAAATAATTGATTAATTAATTTATGGTCATCTGGAGACAGGGTCCTAGTAGTCCTAGCCAATCTAGAACTTGTTATGTAGACCAGGCTGGCTTTAATCTCAAAGATCTGTCTGCCTTTGCCTCTTGAATGCTGGGACTAATGGTGTGCGCTGCCATGCCCAGTCTCACATATAAATTTTTGTTTAGATTTTTTGTTTACTAAAATGTGGTGCTGGAAATGGAATCTGGCTGCATCCCTTGTTTCCATGGGCTTGTTTTTTAATTTCACCTGAGTATGTGCTCAGAAGTATGGTTTTGGGTCATAAGGTAGCTCTATGCTTTACCTTTGGAGAAACTACCTGTTTTTTCCATAATGGTTCTACCATTTCACATTTCTCTAGCAGCGTGAGACTTCTACTCCCTCCAGTTTCTCCAACATTTGATTTTATGTCTTTTTGTTATAAATGTCCTAGTGTGCATTCCTATCTCATTATAGCTTTGATTTGCTAATTCCTCACAACGTGGAGCATCTTTTTCTGTGCTTGTTGAGCATTTATATATCTTCTTTAGAGATCCTTTATTTTCATTTGTTCATGTATTTTTTAAGATGGGGTTTACAAAAAATTTATTTTTATTATTTTTAATTACATGTTTATGTGTGTAGTAGTGTGTGCACATGGGTGTGGGTACTCTCAGAGGCCAGAGGTGTCAGATGCTCCTGGAGCTGAAGTTACAGGCGATTGTGAGCTGCCTGTTGTGGGCTCAGGGGATGAAACTCAGGTCCTAGTGCTCTTGACCAGTGAGCTGTCTCTCCAGACTTCATTGGTTTATATTTTGTTACCAAGTTATAAGAATTATTTCTGTAGTCAAGATAAAAGTTTGTCATGTGACTTTCAAGTTTTTTTTCCCATTCTTTGGGTTATCTTTTTATTTCATGATGTCTTTTGAAGTACTAAAGTCTTTAATTTTGGTGAAATACAATTTATGTGTATCTTATTTTGCTGCTGTTTTTCTGTTGTAGCTAAGAAACTACTGCCTAAGCCAAGGTTATGAACATTTACTTCTAAGTGATTTATAGTTTTAGCTCTGATATTAGGTATATGATCCTTTTAGTATTAGCTATTGTCTATAGTCTAAGGAATCGTTCACTTCAGTCTTCATTGTGGAAACCCAGGTGTCCCAGGATTGTTCATCGAGGAGCCTCTTCTTTCCCATTGAGTAGACTTGATACCTTCGTAGAAAATAATTTTTCCATAGGTGTGAAAATTTATTGGAACTCTCTGTTCTTCCCTGTTAATCTTGATGTCAGTCCACATATCCATGCCATGCTGTCTTAATTATTGTAGCTTTTTATTGTTTTGAAATTAGAAATCATGAAGCCTAAAAGTTCTTTTTTTTTTAAGACTTTTAAAAAATGATCATTCTGGCTCCTTTTCCTTATCATCTATATTTTATTATTTGCTTATCAGTTTCTACAAAATGCTCTGAGATATCACTGGATTATCTCAAATCTGTAGATCAAATTGGAAACTCATGCTTTAACATTTTTAACTCTACCTTTGAACATGAGTCTTTCAGTAGTTTGTTTATAATTTTAACCATATTTTTAGTTTTAAGGATACAGTTTTGCATTTTTCTTAAATTTATTCCTGTGTGTTTTACTCTTTTTTAATGCTTTTATAAATATAATTGCCTTTTAATTTTTGGATCGATTATTGCTGATATGTAAATGTTTAATTGACTTTTATATGTTGATTTTATACTGTGTATGTTAGTTAGCTTTATATTGCTGTAACCAAATATGTGAGATAAACAACCTAAGGTAGATTTATTTTGGCTTATTTTTTCAGGAATTTCCTTCCATGGTCACTTGGCCTTATGTGTTGGAGCCTGTAGCGAGGCAGTACATCATGATAGCAGTCATGTGTGATAGAAGCAGCTCACCTTCCAGAATCCAGGAAACAGAGATAGGAAGGTGCCAGTGCCAGCCGGCCAAGACGGACAGTACCTGAAAGGGGGAAGTGAGGACTGAAAGAAAAAACAAGAGACAGAGAAAAGATACTTGGGAGGACTGTCAGTAGCTCCGCCTTTTTATACAGAACATCAGAGATAGCCACCATTTGCTTAGCTCAGTTAGTTTCAACAGCTATTTTTCCCACCTGTATCTGAGGGTCAAGGAGCCATCAAATACTTGTGAACTCCACCATATAAACACATT
This sequence comes from Nannospalax galili, assembly GCF_000622305.1. Lineage (NCBI taxonomy): Eukaryota > Metazoa > Chordata > Mammalia > Rodentia > Spalacidae > Nannospalax > Nannospalax galili. The sequence continues at coordinate 3,871,867 of NW_008357993.1, read as the reverse complement.
CCTCCTGACTTGGCAGATTAGGTACTGGTGTGCAAAACACAAACTCTAGGTAAACAAGACTGCCACAGCTCAATGTACATAATGGATTAACAACTCCCAACAGGAAGGGACCAGGGATATGGTATGATCTTTGAAAGCATACTCCAGTGACTTACTATCTGTAGCGAGGCTCTACCACCTGAAGTTTCCACCCCAGAGTAATACCATTAGCTGGGTGCCAGACACTGAACACATGAGTCTCTGGGGGACATTTTGTCTTCAAACATTAATACATTGTAACATTACTAGACTAACAATTTTGCATTGTCTTCCTTAGGATTTTCTCTATATAAGGTGATATCATCTGCAAATACAAATAGTTTCACTTTTTCTTTTTCTAATCTGAATGTTTTTTATTTTACTTATGTCACTGAAATGTCTAGAACTTACAGTATAATATCAATAGAGTGAACATCCTCAGTTTTTTCTGATCTTTAGGAAAAAGCAGTTAGTTGTACCAACTTTTTTTTTTTTTTAAACTCTGAAGAGAGTGGGCCTATCTTTGCTTTGAAGATTAATTTCCTTCTAATTGAAGACTTCTTATTTTTGTATCCACAGATATGTGCTGACTAGAAGGCTCACCTGTGCAGTGTAGAGGATAAGCAGTGCCTTACAAAAATGGGGTTTGGGAGTGACCTGAAGAATTCACAGGAAGCTGTGTTAAAGTTGCAAGACTGGGAATTACGGTTACTGGAAACAGTAAAGAAATTTATGGCTCTGAGAATAAAAAGTGATAAAGAATATGCATGTAGTTTACAGAACCTTTGTAATCAAGTTGATAAAGAAAGCACTGTGCAAGTGAATTATGTCAGCAATTTATCCAAGGTAAGAAGAATGGTTTTATTTGTTATGTACAGCATCATCATTGTTCTAAAAACAAAGAGATCATACTATTCAATGAACATACCTATGTCAACTTGCAGTGTTCTAAATTTTCTCTAAATTCTGTTTTGACTACATCCTTCAATTTTTTTGGTGTGTGGTATATGCATGTATGTGCACATGTGGATGCACACACCCATGCACTGTTGCTGGAGGCCAGAGATCTTCCTCTGTTGCTGTCCACTTTATTTCCTTGAGATAGGGTCTCTCACTGAACCTGAAGTATGCTGTTTAGGCTAGGCTGCCTGGGCAGTGAGCTCTAGGGCTCTGCCCCCTTAAATGCTGGGGTTACAGGCATGGGGCTACATGCCTGGCTTTTTTATGTGGGTGCTAGGGATTTGAACTCAGATCTTCATTCTTTCACAGAAACAATTCTTACAGACTGAGCCATCTCCCCAGTTTCTGTAGTCTGTAAATTTTTTATATTTATATTTATTATTTATTTATGTGTCTGTGTATGGGTAGGAGTGTGTGAGTGCTGCTGCCAGTGGAAGTCAGAGGCATTGGATTCCCTGGAGCAGGAGTTTAATGTGGTTGTGAGTTGTCTAACGTAGGCTCTGGGAATTGAACTCGGGTCCTTTGGAAGAGCAGTACTCTCTCTTAACTACTGAGCCATCTCTCCAGCCCTGTTCTATAAATTTTTATGTGCTTATTTTAATATCCTTTCAATTCAGAATAAATTTTAATTTCCCTTTTGGTTTTTTTTTTTTTTTTGGCTTATGTACTCTTTCAAGGTATTTTATTAAATTGCCAGTTATTGTGAGAATTCCTTCCCTTGGAGATACAATGCCTGCTCCTTCCTCATAGGTCCCAACAAGAAATCAAAGTAGGAGTTCATTGAAGTCCACCCTGGGGAACCAATGAGTTTATTTGAGTTACTTATAGAGCATTGTTAAGGGGTTGTCTGCAGGAGTGTGTGACCCCACAACAACCGCACTGGGACGTCCTCACCCTGCATGGATGATGGCTTTTCCATAGCCATGTAAGTGGAGCTCCACTTCAGTTATCCCCACTATCACTCTACCATATACTCTAACACCTCTTAAGAGCTGGAGGTCACTTGCAGTTTAGGTCAGAATTATATACTAATGTGTGTGAGGAGTAGCTGGAATCTCAGTAAGTGTTCAGTGACCCCCTACCCCCCACCATCCCCTCCTTCTATGAGGGAATGTCAGCAGTGAACAAGTCCAATAGCCCAATAGAACCTGATGGACTCTTGCAAGCAGGCACAGCTGATCTCATAAATATGGCAGCTCTTATGTGTAGAGGACCCTGCTCTACAGCACAAGTGTTGGTTTTTCCTTCAAATGGCCTTCCAGTTATTGATATTGAATTTAGTTCTGTTTTCCAAGAGCCCATTCTGTGTATAGCTTCAGTGCTTTCTAAATTTATGACTGTGGCACACGCCTTTAATCCCAGCACTTGGGAGACAAAGGCAGGTGGATCTCTGTGAGTTCAAGTCCAGCTGGCCTGGAGCTACAGGGAGACCCTGTCTCAAAAAAAAAAAAAAAAAAAAAAAACCAAAGGGGGAAAAATTATGACTGTGGTCTGTCTTGGTGACTGTTTCATGTGCACTTGATAAGAATGTGCATTCTATGTTGTTGGTTGGTGTATTCTGTAGATGGACAATCAGGTTCAGGTGGTTGACAGTCACGTTCAGGACTTTAATTTCTGTTAGGGGTTTTCAGAGAAACAGAATCAATATATATCTATCTCTGTATCTCTCTATCTCTATAATCTATTATCTATATCATCTAATTGTCACCTATCATCCATTTATCATCCATCCATCCATCCATCCACCCATCCATCTATCTCTATCTGTCTGTCTGTCTGTCTGTCTTATCTATCTCCTATCTATCTAGTCTATTTGTGTACATGTTTACAGTGAAGTAAAGAAGCACCACAAACTAGAGAACCAGAAACCTGGTGATAAAGTTTACTATGAGTCAGGAGGCCTGTAGACTAGGGGAACTGATGAAATTTTCAAGTCTGAGAACAAAATCCTGAGAGGGGTGGAGACATTTCTAAGTTCCAAACCCCTAAACTCTAGAGTTCTGATACCAGAGGTAGAAGATGAAAGTTTCATCTTCCTTGCGTTTCTCTTTCTTGCTCTAGAAGTACTCAATGGCTGGATGCTGCACCTCACATTGATCTTCTGCATTTACTTGACTGATTCAAACGCTCTCTTCCAAAGACTTATAACAGATCCAGAAATAATGTTTGATCATCTGTTGGACAGTGTCGCTTGGTCCATCCAAATTGACACAGATAATTAACTCTCACCTGTTACAACAATTATTGAGAGGGATTTTAAAATCCCTGATATGAACTGTGAACTTGTTGGTTTCTACTTGTGGTTTAACGAGTCTTCTCATAGTTTGAATCTTTGCAGTTAGGTTCATAAATGTTAAGTCTGCATGACAGATAATTACTTTGTTCATTAAGTTAAAAAATGCTTAATATTTTTGCGTTTTCCTTATGAATTGCTCCTTTATCATTGGGACACTGCCTTCTTATCTCTAATAATAGTCTTTGCTGTAAAGTCTACTCTGCTTGGTGTTATAATTTTTGGTTAATGTTAACACAGTAGTCGCTTTTTTGTCATAAGTTGTTATATATGTTGTTATACTGGGTTCTTTTTTTTTTTTTTTTTTTTTTTTTTTTTTTGTCTTTTTGAGACAGGGTCTCTCTGCGGCCCCCAGCTGTCCTAGAACTCACTATGTAGACCAGGCTAGCTTCGAACTCACAAAGATCCTCCTGCCTCTGCCTCCTAAGTGCTGGTGCTGGGATTAAAGGCATGCACCACCACACCTGGCTATACTGGGTTCTTACAAGTAGCATATAGTTGTTTTCCTTCAATATATTATGTCAGTCTCTGCCACTTGGTATATTTGGACTTCCTCTCTTTCTTCCTATGCTGGGGATTGCTCAGGGCCTTGCACTTCATAGGCAGCCACTGAACTGTTTCATTTAATGTGATTATTTGATATAGTTAGGTTTAAATTTGTTATTTTACCATTTTCTTTTTCTTTGTTCTGTCTGCATTTAACTTTAAAAAAAATCTATTTCTTTTGATTGAATTTTTTCCTTTTTCTTTTAAAAAAATATTTTTGTTTTGTATGTATTAATGTTTTGCCTGCATGTATGTAAGTGCACTTGTATGTACAGTGCCTGTGGAGGTCAGAAAAGGGAGTAAGACCCCTTGGAATTATGAATGGTTGTTAGCTGCCATGTGGGTGCCAGGAACTGAACCCTAGTCTTCTCCAAGAGCAGCCAGTGATCTTAACCACAGAGCCATCGCTCCAGCTCCATTTTTTTTCTTAAATTCATATTTATTTTTAACTGATACATATTCATGGGATGCTAAATGATGTTTTAATACATTTATACATTGTGTAATATTTAGTCCTTCTAATGTCTTGAAATCTACAGTACCCAGCACTTGGTTGTTGGAGGCAGGAAGATTAGGTGTTCAGGGTCATCCTCAGCTACATAGGCAAGTTTAAGGCCAGCCTGAGCTCTAGGAGACCCTGTCTCAAAAAACTGAACCAAACTAAACCAAACACAAGACAAAAACAACCCTGAATCCACAATTTCCTGCTATTAGCTCTATCCCCTCTGTATTATTCAGTTGTATACCATAACTTATGGGTCTGTCTAACTGTAACTTAGTACCTATTGATCCATCTTTCTCCTTCTTCCCTACAGTCCTCTAGAACCTTGGTAACCACCATTCTGGCTATCACCCTTCTCCTCTGAATTTTTATGAAATCAATTTCTTTAGGTTTCACATATATTAGATCATTCAGTGTTTGTTTTTTCTATTCCTGTTTATTTCATTTAACATAATGATCTCCAGTTCCATCATGTTATTATAAATAACATGATTTTATCATTTTTATGGCTGGATAGTATTCCACAGTATATATGTGCCACATATTTTTTATCCATTTATCAGTGAGTGAATGGACACAAGATTTTTTCCATTCTTGGTTATTGTGAATAATGCTGCAGAGAACTTGGGAGTGAAGATGTCTTTTCTTTCCTTTGTATATATACAAGAGAGATTGCTGGATCATATAACAATTCCAGCTTTAACTTTTTGAGAAAACTCTGTGATATTTTATTTAATGATTCTATGAATTGCTTTCCTACAAAGTGCAAAGATTTCCTTTTCTCTGCATCCTCTCTAGTACTTAACTGTTCTGTTTTTGATAATGCCTATTCTTACTGGGATAAGGAGATTTCTCATTGTGGCTTTAATTTCTCTGATGATTAATGATGTTGAACATTTTCCACATACTTGTTAACTATGTCTTCTTTTGAGACATGTATGTAAGTTCATAAATCATTTTAATCAGCTTGCTATTTTGCTATTGAGATTTTTGAATTTTTGTACATTTTAGATATAAACCTCTTGTCAAGTAAATAGTTTTCAGATATTTTCTGTTATTCTGTAGGTTGTCTCTTCATTCTGCTGTTTCCTTTACTGTGTAAATGCTTTTTGTTTGATATAATTTCACTTTTCAACATTTGGTTTTATTTTTTATGGTTTGGGGGGTCTTGTCCAAAAAGTAGTTGATGTGCCCTGAAGAATTGCTTCCATCAGGCAGTACTGCAGAGTCTCTGCTTTCCTAAGGCCTAAGCATGGCTTCCCTAGCATCCTGGAATTTCTCATTCCTTTGAGGTTTCTCCCTTCCCTTTAGCTGTGCTGCTGCTTGGGAACCTCCTTTGCAGAAGGCATGCCTTTCTCTCTTTCTTCTCCATCTCTCTCCATGCAGCTACAAAGATTTACAGTTTGCCTGCCATGCTGTGTTTTGTTCAAGCTCCAATAAAATTGTCCTTGGACTTCCAAGTCTATTAAAAAATTTAAAAAATTGAGCCGGGCGTGGTGGCGCACACCTGTAGTCCCAGCACTTGAGAGGCAGAAGCAGGCGGATCTCTGTGAGTTCAAGGCCAGCCTGGTCTACATAGTGAGTTCCAGGACAGCTGGGGCTACAGGGAGACCCTGCTTCAAAAAGACAAAAAAAAAAAATTATTGTTTGGAATTTCATACATCAGTATAATGTGTTTTGATCAAATCCACCCTACTCCTTCCTTTCCAACTTCTCATGCCCTTCCTTTTCCCTTCTTACTGCATGTACTTTTTTTTATTTAAAAAAAAATACTTATTTTCATTTTATATGTGTGGGTGTTTTGCCTGGACGTATATATGTGCCCCAGGAGTGTGTGATGCCCATGGAAGCCAGAAGAGGAGATTGGATCCCCTGAAACTAGAGTTACAGATGGTTGTATGTCACTGTGTGGGTGCTGTGAACTGAACCCAGGTCCTCTTCAAGAAAAGCAAATGATCTTAACAGCTGAGCCATCTCTCTAGCCCCCACTATACCATTTTAAATGTTTTATTTATTATATTTGTTTTATATCTATGAGTGTATTGCTTGCATATAGGTTGTTGTACCCATGTTGTGCAATTCCTGTGGGGGGCCTTGGATCCCCTGGAACTGGAGTTAATGGACAGTTGTTAGCCTCCATGTAGGTTCTGGGACTTGAACCCGGGTCCTTTGCAAGGGTGGCTAGTGTTTTTAACTGCTGAGCCATCTCTCCAGCCCCACCAATGTACCATTTAAAAAACAACAACAACAATAAAACTAAAAAAAATGAGTGTTGTATGTGCATAGGTGTAGGGCCATCCACTGAGTCCATTTTAAATTATTTAATTAATGAGACTAAGAACGTAAAAGGAAACCTCAGTTTCCCTGATAACAAGAGAACAACTGTGGAGATGATTCTTTCCTTCCACCTCTACATGGGTTCTGGGATCTAGCTCAGGTTGTCAGGCGTGTGTGGCGTGTGTTTTATCTGCTGAGCTATCTCACTGACGTCTTGATCTTATAATCGCCTTTAATCTATTTTGAATTGAATTTTGTAACTGCTGAATGATAGAGATCTAGTTTCATTCTTTAGCATGTGGCTATGGAATTCTTCCATGTTCTAGTTTGTTCTTCATTGCTGTGACAAAACACTCTGACCAATACCAACTTTGGGAGGAAAGGGTTTATTCAGCTTACAACTTCCAGGTCGCAGTTCATCAGGGAGCCCAAGGTAGGAACTCGGGGCAGGAACCTGGAAGCAGGAGCTGGAGCACAGGCCATGGAGGAACGCTGCTTACTGGCTTTTTCCCCTGGCCCCCTGTGTTATGCAACACAGGCCCACCTGCGCAGGGTGGCACCACCCACAGTGGACTGGGCCCTCCCACATCACTCATCAAGAAGATGCCCTTCAGACATGGCCACAGGCCAGTCCAATAGAGGAAATTCCCCAGTTGAGGCTCCCTCAACCCAGGTGTGCAAAGTTGACACTAAAGCTATCCAACACATTCCACGAGTGTTAACATAGGAAACTGTCCTTTCTCCACTATGTGTTCTTGTCATCTTGTTAAACATCACTGGGCCATGTACCATTCCTTTATCTTTTTGTTCTTGCTAAAACTACCTCTTTATTTTGTTCCATGACTGTTTTAAGATGGAGGAATTGGAGGCATTAGAGATAACCGAGTAGTTGAGCAATTTCCATCCTAAAGATGAGTGAGTTGTAAATGTCTTGTTCAGGTCAGAAGAGGGCATAGGATTGAACTTTTTTTCTGTCCTCCATGTGTCTGCTGTGTGTTTAGTCTTCTAGCTTCTTTAATGTATCTTTATAAGAACTGCTTAATTGTCTCTGTCTTCTATCATGTGTGTTGCTTTTGTGTCATTTCTGCCCTCCCACTTCTTCCCTGTGGTGCTGGGCATCACACCCAGGACCTTGGTGTGTGCTAGGTAAGCATTCTACCTTTGAGCTACACCCTTAGCCTTTGCTGGGTCAGTTTTTTCTCTTTATTGAGTTGCACTTTTCTGCCTTTGTTTGTCTGGTAATCTTTCATTTGCTTCCAGCCACTATGAATTTTACTTTTTAAGGTATTAGATGTTTTTGTATTTCTTTAAATATTCTTGAGGTTTGTTTTGGGATATGGCTAAGCTACTGTAGACAGTTTGATCCTCTTGCCTTGTTAGGTACCAGCACAGGTGAATATAATTTCTGGTCAATTTATCTTTTCTACCTAGGCAAGCTCATTCTTGGCACTCAGAAGATTACAAAAAATTAAATTCTAGCTTTTGGGGCCTGGTATGATTCATGGCCTCATGTGAGCTCTAGACTGTTCCTTGTGTTGTTTTGGGTGGTCATTTCCTAGGTATTGAGTTGTTTCCTCATACATGTGAGCTGTCCAGTGCTTACCTGTACAGCTGAGGGCAGTGTTTGTAGATCTCCTGTTTTCTGTTTGTTGCACACCTCCCCTCCCCTCTCGTCCCTTTCCTTCCCATTCCCCTCTGACTCCTCTCCCCTCCTGTACTTTGTCTTCATCCCTGTCCCTTCTCTGGTAGGACTGTGAGTCCTGCTAGCACTTTGAGTACGCTGGCACCTCTGTGTTCTGAACTCTTGTCTCCTCAGCTCCTGGATATTACTGGGTTCCACTTGACTCTTCTGCCCTTGCCATGGCCTAGATGTTTTCTTCATTTAGTCCGCTGGACTAATCTTAGGGCTTGCATCATGATTTGTAGTCTCTTGTAGTCTCTTAGGGATCATTGTTTCCTTTATGGATGTCTACTTCCAGTTGGGTGCTATTGCTTTATACATTTTTATCTAGTCATTAATTGTTTTAGTTAGGGGATGAATTAATCCTTGTTTATAAGGAATTAATCACTGTTACAGGAAGTGGAACCATTTGAGTTAGTTAAGGATATTATGTCCCTTTATTCCAAAATACTTGTGCATGTATTTTTAAAGAATATATCTACTATATAATGACCAACTTATAACAACTTAGCTACATTATGTATTATTATTTTTAAATTTTTATTTTTATTTTATGAGTATTTTGCCTGCATGTATGTAAGTGTACCCATGTCATGCAAAGCCCGCAGAGGCCAGAAGAGGGTGTTGAATCCCCTGGAAGTGGAGTTATGGATAGTTGTTAGCTACCATGTGGATGCTGGGAATTAAACCTGGGGTCTTCTGGAAGAGTAGCCAGTGCTCTTAACTGATGAGTCATCTCTCCAGCCCCATTTTATTATCATTTTTTAAAAATTTGTTTTTGTTGAATTTTTGTGTATTTCATGCAGAACACCTCAATCAATCTTAATCATTTTTATACCTCTGTCCCCACTGACACCCTCCTATAGCCCCCCACCCCCCGGAATTCATACGTTCTGTCATTTATGTTAAGGCCTGTTGTGTCAAGTTAGTGTCCCAAGACATTCTTAAGCAGAAATTCATCTATTGAGGTCTACTCAGCTTATCTAGAGTCCCTTGTTTTAGGAAGATCAGCACTTTCTCACCTAGCAGTAATTAGTTACAAATATTTCTTCAGCTAAGATTGGGGTCTGCTGTCCATTTTCCCAGTTCTATGCTGGGTTTTTGTCTTGAGTTTGTATGGGTCCTGTTCATGCTGATACCATTGCTGTAGATTCATATGAGCAGGGTCCCAGGAGCTTGTAGGACTCTATTTCCATGTGGTTGTGCATCTCCTCCCTGGCTCTTACAATCTTTCCTCCCCCTCTTCCACAATGCTCCCTGAGCCCTACCTGAATGGGTGAAATTTAATATAGGAGTCCCGTCCAAAAACCAACATTCTGCAGACTCTTAATCTCTATGCTTTGGCCATTTGTGACCTTTTGTGTTCCTGGACCTCTGTTGTATGAGGGAGATTCACTAATGAGAACTGAGAGATTCATTAGTGTCCTCTTTACCCCTGTTCTGTGTTTCATGAGCTTTAGATGTAGAGGTTGCATTGTAGATGTGTCACTTAGGCCTGGGCAATTCATAGACAATGTCTGTATGACCACTTGTAGTACTTGGTAATAATCTCTGTCTGGTGCAAAGGAAGCTTCTTTGGTGAGTGCTTTTTGGGATGTTTGTCTGTAAATACAAGGATACATATTTTTTAAATATTAAAAAAATCACATTAGTCTAGGGATGTGACAGTCTTGGGGTTTTCCCTAAGATATGACCTATCCAGCCATGTGTTTTGGTTATGTTTACAGTACCACACGAGTTTCCTCCTATTGAGTGGGCTTTTATTCCAATTAGGCAGCTGTTGGTTGCCCCAAAGATAAAAGTGCCACTACTTCATCAGTGTTGTATGCTATGCTGGCCATGTTGATATGTGTTATTTTAAAAAACAAATTTCTTGGGTCAGCAATATGACTCAGTGGTTAAAAGGGTTTACTGTGCAAGCTTGACGGCCTAAGTTCAATCATGGAACCCACAGTGGAAAAGCTGGATGTAGTTGTATGCATCTATAATCCCAGCTTTTCTACATTGAGATGGTAGGAGAATCACCTGGATGCTCATAGCCTGGAGCATGCAGCATAGCAGAAACAGGAGAGATTCTGCCTCAGTAAGGTGGAAGAAGAGAACCAACTCCAAGCTGTTTTCTGATTGCCGTATGCGCACGCACACAGACACACAGACACACACATACAACATCAATTATAACTAACATTTGTGTGTATAATGTAAATTATAATAGATTTTTTTTTGTGTGTGTGTGTGTGTGCATGTGTGCACTCTGTGTGGAGGCCAGAGGTTGATGTCAAACATTTTCCTGCCTCATTGTTCACTTCACTTAATGAGACAGGATCTATTGTTGAACCTAGAGTTCCTTGATTCAGCTAGTTAAATAGCCAGCTTGCCCTAGGGATCACATTTCTGCCTCCCTAGCACTGGGATTATATGCTGACTGCCACACCCACCTGGCCTTAATGTGGGTTTTGGGGATCTGAACTACAGTGGTCCTCAGGTTTGAGCCATTGAGTCATCACTCAAGCCCCCCACCCTGCAACAAATTTTGTATTCATCTTTTATCCATTGTTCTAGTAATGCACTTTTTTTTAAAAAATTTTTTTCATGTTGTTACAAAAGCAAGTTCAGATTCAGTCATTTCATGTAGTTTTTCTATCTCCACAGTGAACATAGACATGAGAAATCATGTCTTATGATATGATTATTCTAATTTAATGTTATTTTTTAAGTGAGTACATTCTGCTTTTAAGTCTAAGGACTAAGGACATGTTTTCGTATGCCTTTCCTTTTTCTTTTTTGTTCTTTAAAAAAATTATTTATTTAATAACCACATACTTAAAAGAAGCATTTCATTACAACAGCATTGACATATTCAATAACAATTTCCAGAGCTAAGATGCATCTCTT
>NW_008357993.1:3858496-3858826 GCF_000622305.1 Nannospalax galili | reverse complement strand
CTGTCTAAATCCTCTAAGACATAAAATTAAATGAGGTTTTAAACTTTAAAAAAGATCTCCATTTTATTATTAAAATACAGTTTCATACAGAAAAATTCATTTTTAATACAACATTAAGATGTTTGCACATGCATTTCTAATCTATATATCTGATTATTACTGGTCACAGTCGGTTACTTTCTGAGCTGCTTGGCATCTGTATGGGTATAAAGTCATCAGGTAGATTTCAATGGTAATGTTTATCACCTCTACTAATTAACATGAAGTAATTTTTTATGCTTCCTCCTCTTTTTAATTTGTTGATTTTTTTGTGTGTATCTCAGCTACATT
>NW_008357993.1:3841730-3858239 GCF_000622305.1 Nannospalax galili | reverse complement strand
TCCTTGCAGAAAGACTCATTGTTTTTGCTACTAACACTGAGGTGTTGGTGCGTGCATTCTAATCTGTATGTGTCTGATTATTGCTAGTCATAATCGGTTGTACTTGGGTCCTTGGCGCCTGTGTATGTCTTAAAGTCATTGAGTAGATTTCAATGGTGATGTTTATCACCTCTACTAATTAACATGACATAAATTTCCATGCTTCCTCCTCAAATATAATACATTAAAAAAATTTTGTTGATATGTGTGTGTGTGTGTGTGTGTTTCATACAGAACATCCCAAACCATGTTATTCATCTATACACCCACTTCCCAGATGGCCCCCTCCCATAGCCTCCCTCCCCCCACTAGAGCCCTTATACTTTGATATCCCTTCTTCTGTCTGCTGTGTTGTCGGCACCCCCAGCCATTCCCCACTACTTGCCCTTCTGGTGAATCTAGTCAGCCTATCTAGAGGTCTTTGCTCTATGAGGGTCAGCTGTTCCTCATCTAGCAGCAATCAGTTGTCAGTATTCCTTTAGGTAAGATTGGAGTCTGCTGTTCATTTTCCCAGTGCTGGGTTACTTTCTGGGAATCCCCTTGGCCACCCTGGCCAACAACTCTAGAGAAGGTATTTCCTTTCTGGCATTGTTGCTTGTTATGTAGCCTTTAGCTATGCATATGGACTCTTAAGAAATTATATTGGCCCCTTTAATCATTGGTTATAGTTTCCTTTTGGGTGTTTAAGTCCATACAGTTGGCCCAGATGAATCAATTTATTTTTACTCTTAAGGTCGTTTGAGGATCTGTTCCTCAGGGGTCACATGGGCTTGGGAGGAGCCCCTGGCTCCTTTCTTTTACCAGTTCCGCCTATGTGAAGATAAGTCAAAGGTCCTACTTGACCATGGTTGGCTTCGCTTGGAAGCATGGAAGAAATGATTCCTCTGTGTTGACCCCCCTCTTTGTAGACTGGACACTGGTTCAAGTCCATCTGGTAGGGTCTCCTCGGCCTCTTTGATCAAGATAAGAAATGTTAATAACTGGAGATGGAAGCCTAGGCAGCTCTCATTTCTCCAAGAACTGTGGGCTCTACTTTACCATCACTCTTTGAATATGTCTTTATTCTTGGCCTACTAAGCATTCCCAAGACTAGGCTCAAATTTTCTTGCTACAGTCTTGAAGTAACCACTTTTCCTTGGGAGTCCTAGTTCCTTTTGTGGAGAATATTTCAGTATAAAACCAGTTTATTTGCTATGAAAGTTTAGGTTTCATAATATTTAGCAATTACAAATAATGTTTCAAAAATGCCTTATGTAGAGGTAATTTTTTATTGAATTTTTAAGAATTTCATGTAATGTGTTTTGATTATATTTAGACCCCCTCCCTTATGTACACCCCTTTTATTCCCCCCCACACACACTGAATTTCATATGCCCTATCATCTATATTAAGGCCTATTGAGTCAAGTTTCTGTCTCCATATGCTCTTTGGTGTGGTCCTTCCACTGTAGCCTGGTTAACCTCCTTAGTGTCACACCCTGAAAGAAAGTGGGCTCTCTTCTTATCCACTTCCTCATGTCTATGCTGGGGTTGTGTCTGGCTTGAGCTTGCATGGGTCTTATGCATGTTGTTACCATTGCTTTGTGAGGTCATATGAATAACTTCCCAGCGGTCTGGAAAACTCTGGTTCCTTATGGTCATCCACTATCTCTGATTTTTACAGTCTTTCCACCCCATTTCCATAATGGTCCCTGATCCTTGGATAGCAGAGGTTTGATATAGGTGTTCTATTCAGTGATAAGAACTCTGCAGTGTCTTATTCTCTAAACTTCCATCAGTTGTGGCTTTCTGGGTTATTCTTCATCTTTTGTATGAGGAAGCTTTGCTGGTGAGAGTTGAGCGATGAATTAATGTTCTTTCTGGCCCTTGTTTTGTTGCATTCTCTGAGCCTGAGGTGTAGAGGTTGCATTGTAGATGATGTGTCATTTAGGGCTGGGTATCTCACACTTCTTCTCTGCATTTGACCAGTTGTGGAACTTTGTAATAGTCTTATTCTATTGCAAAAAGAAGCTTCTTTGATGAGTGGTGAGAGGTACACTTTTCTGTAAATATAAGGATACATATTCAGAATATAGTAAGAAACTATACTGGTCTAGGGATGTGACAAAAGTAAGTTTTTCTCTTGGACCTATGATCTTTCCAGCCATGTGATTTGGCTATATTTACATTACCACAAATGAGTTCCCACCCATTGAGGGAGACTTAAGTCCAATTAGACAGCTGTTGATTACTCCCAAGATGAAAATACCACTACTGCATCAGAAGAAATTATTTGTTGGGCTGGACATTGTTATGGTTCATAGTCTACAGTTGGATGGAATCATTGATTAGTTTTCTTCCTTAGTGTTTGTAGTATCTTCTGATGAGAGCTAGTCCTCAGGGAAGAGGCTTTTAGATTGGTTCTAACTCGATTGCTCCAAATCCTATGTCTGAAGTATGTTTTGTTTCCAGCAATAGGGTCTTACCTTCAAATTCTGGGAGACAATCAAGGGCTGTGACAATAGCTTCAGTTATTTTGGAAGTCTTTTGGAGTACCATTACCAACAACTCACAGGGAGTCTGATGAGAGCTAGTCCTCAGGGAAGAGGCTTTTAGATTGGTTCTAACTCGATTGCTCCAAATCCTATGTCTGAAGTATGTTTTGTTTCCAGCAATAGGGTCTTACCTTCAAATTCTGGGAGACAATCAAGGGCTGTGACAATAGCTTCAGTTATTTTGGAAGTCTTTTGGAGTACCATTACCAACAACTCACAGGGAGGTTTCTCCTACCCAGCACTGTGTTTTTTGTTATATAGCTTTCAGCCACACATGTGTGTGTGTGTGTGTGTGTGTGTGTGTGTGTGTGTATTAGTTTTCCCCATTTCAGTTTAGGAATATTCTTGTATTCCCATGAGTGTATTCATGGTAAATTCATAGACATGCTATTTCTAGGTCAAAATGTGAATTTATGTTTTTCTAGTTTGTTTTCAATTGCTGTGACAAAACACTCTGACCAAAACAAACTTTGGAGAGGAAATGGTTTCTTTGGTTCTCTTGGGTCATAGGTCATCACAGAGGGAACTGTGTAGGAACTCAGGCCAGGAGCCTGGAGACAGGAGCTGAAGCACAAGTCTTGGGGGATTGTTGTTTACTGACTTGCTACCCTGATCTGTTCTCAACTGGCTTTCTTATACAATACAGAACCACCTACCCAGGGGTGGCAGTGCCCACAGTGGGCTGCTGCCTCCCACATCACTGAACAATCAAGAAAATGCCTCACAGACATAGCCACAGACCAGTCAGTCCATTGGAAACAATTCCCCAATTCAAACCCCCTCTACCTAGGTGTGTCAATTTTACAACTAAAACTATCCAGCACATATGTTTTGTTTTGTATTGCCAGTATAAATATAAAATTCCCTACAGATCTTTTGCTGTTTGCATATCTGCTATAGCAGTATGAGGGTGCCAGTTTTTATATAATTTGGTCATTAGCATGTGCTGTCACAGTTTTGAGTTTTTTTTTTTTTTTTTTTTGTTTGTTTGTTTTTTTGTACAGGTCTCCCTGTAGCTGCAGCTGGCTTGGAACTTTCTATATAGATCAGGCTGACCTTAAACGCCCAGAAATTCACCTACCTCTGCCCCCAAAGTATTTAGATTAAAAGTGTGCACTACCATATCTGGCACTTTTGAATTTTTGTTATCTGATAGATACTGAATCATCTATTATAATTTTATTGTATATTTTCCCAAAAGTGAGCACAATTTACTACCTTTTCATATCACCAACAGATATTTTATTTTTAGTTTAAAAATATTTATTTTTATTTATGTGTATGTGTATGTGTGTGTATGTGTGTGTAGGGGGTTGTCTATGGAGGCCAGAAGAGGGCATCAGATCCCCTCCCTGGAGGTGGAGTAACAAGTGTTTTTTACCTGCCATGTGGGTGCTGGAAACCAAACCCTGATCCTGTGCAAGAATAGCAAGTTCTCCAAAATTGGTATTTTAAAAAGACTCTCAGTAACTTCAGATTCCAGCCAGGTTTGTGACCCTTTGGAGTAGGGAAACAAAATTTGGAGAAATTGTGGAAAGAGAGACTTTTACAAGTGTGTTACATCTGAAGGTTCCTTTGCACTTACAGTTCAGTCTTTGAAAACTCTGCTTTAAGGAAATTTAATGAGTTGTTTTCTGGATTTCTGTATCCCCTAAGGACTTAGAGAATCCAACATTTTTATTATGTAAATAGGAAAACTCTGAATAAAACTCTTGCTTCAGAAGATTATTTATTTTGAGTTATTGTGTAGTGCAGAAGCTATGCTTTCTTCACGGAATTTTAGTAATGTTGGATTAAAAAAATTCAACCAAGAAGAAAGAAAACAAGTACTTAGAGGATATAATCTGTAACACAAAGTCATTTATGACAACTTTTATTTAGGTATTTTTCATGTGAGTCATCTTGTTGATGTCTTGCTGTAATTATAGGTCCAATAGCACGTTGTTCTTTTACTCATTATCCCAGAATAGATATTTTTTGGTATAATGACCTCAGAACACTTAAATTATTACCTGTGTTTGGAATACTGATTTACCTCACCATGTCTGATAGTTCAAAGGCAGAAGGCAAGAAAGAACATGTGCTTTTCTTAAAGGTGCATGTTTTTCCTCTATGTAGTTTTCATTTCCAAAAAGCTGAGTATGCAGTTTACTTTCTTTATATCAGATATGTATTGCAGTATGATTGATACTGTTGACCTCTGATTGGTTCCCAAGCATAAAATAGGCATTTTAGATCTATGTTAATTATTTTATAAACCTGGAATGCTATTTAGTACATGCAACTAACCTCTTTTGGGGAGAGGTAGGGAGAAGAAAAGTTCTCTAAATTAAGTCATTCTTTTTTTTTTTTTTTTTCTTTACTGTGAAATAAAAGCAATGCATTATTTTTAGGGACAATTTTATTTTTTATAACAAAACAGCAGTATCATGGGGCTGGAGAGATGACTCAGCAGTTAAGAGCACTGGCTGCTCTTGCAGAGGACCCGGGTTCAGTTCCCAGCACTCACATGATGGCTGACAACCAACCATAACTCTAGTCCAGGGGATCTGATGCCCTCTTCTGACCTCCTCAGTCATTGCACAATACAGGTGCACTTACATATATGCAGACAGTATACTCATACACATAAAAAAAAAAAAACCCAAACCCAAAAAACCCCAGCAGTATGAAAATTACATAAAAATATTTAAAAATCATATACTTCATGGCTAGGTGTGGTGATGCATGCCATTAATCCCCATACTCCAGAGGCAGAGGCAGGTAGATCTCTATGGGATGGAGGCCAGCTTGGTCTATACAATGAGTTTCAGGACAGCTAGAGCCTCAGGGAGATCCTATCTCAAAAACAAAACAAGAGGAAATATGAAACAAGACAAAACAAACCCCAGAATCAGAACCAAAAACCAAACAGATAAAAGTAGTATTTTATGATATAATATGAATTTTTTAATACAAAATTCAGAAATCTGAAAATTGTTGTAAAATTAAAAAAAAATCTCAAACCAGTAATTTTGTTTTTCTGGGGCATAGGAAAATATGTACCTCTGTCTTAATATGGTCATGTTTTTAATTCTGTATATTATTGGGGTTGGTTAGATAAGATGTTTTATTTAATTCCTCTGTTAGTGGGAGAGTAGAAGTGTTTGCCATTGTTTTAGTTACTTAGAAACCAAGTTATAATGGGAGACCTTTTTCATTTTCATCAATATGGATTGTAACAGAGCATGTTGTGCTGGGTAGCTTTAGTATCAACTTGATACACCTCAGTTGAGAGAGCCTCAATTGGGGGAATTTCCTCCACAGGACTGGCCTGTGGACATGTCTGTGGGGTATCTTCTTGATTGATGAGTGATGTGGGAGGGCCCAGCCCACTGTGGGTAGTGCCACCCCTGGCAGGTGGGCCTGTTTTGCACAAGAAAACAGGCCGAGCAGGGGCCAGAGGAGCAAGCCAGTAAGCAGCATTCCTCCATGGCCTGTGCTTCAGCACCTGCCTCCAGGTTCTTACCTTGGGCTCCCTGATGAACTGTAACATGGGAGATGTAAGACAAATAAACCCTTTCCTCCCCAAGTTGGTATTGGTCAGAGTATTTTGTCACAGCAATGGAGAAACAAACTAGGACACATGTCATGTCAAGAATGACACTAACTGTAGTCTAGAAGGACTTTTTCACTTGGATGTCCTTATGCTACAAAGGTGACCTGAAGAGTGTACATATTGTTCCCCTTTATTTTAGTCTCTGACTTAATGGTAAAGTACTGAATTAAATGTTAAAGATTACCGTGTAACTTATAAACAGTCCAAAAAGTATTCTTCATTAGTTTAGCATATTATTCCTTTTTGTTTGTTTGTTTGTTTTTAGAGGCAGGGTGTCATGTAGCCCAGGCTGCCGTGAACTTGCTCTGTAGGTGAGGATGACCTTGAATAACTGATTTTCCTGCCTCCACCTCCCAAGTGCTGAGATTATGGACATGCACTACCATGCCCAGTTAGATTGTTATTCTTAACGTAGCCATGATACAAGAGCCTTCAGGTTCCCACATTTTTGTATCTTCCAAGCTTCAAGTTTTGTCATGTCTAGTACTTTAAGAAGTAAGTCCATGTTTGCATTTGACTTTCTGTTTGTTGGCTCTGTGGTCTTGAACAGATTTAATCTTTAATTTAATCTTTCTGATGACTTTCCATTTCCAAATTTATTAGATGAAGCATTTGCCTAATCATATTGATGAGAGGAATGAATAAGAGAGTCCTGTGAGTTAGCAGAAAGTAGACAATATTAAAGAGGAAGAGCAGAGAGTCATTTAGATCAGAGATGCTTAAACTTTTCCACTTGTAGCCCCTTTCCATCTGAGAAATTTGTATGTGACACTGTGTCTATAGTTATATAAAGGAAGCATACTAATCAAACATTTACTGATAATAATATAGAAATTTATTTTAAATAATTCTTCAGTACACATAAAATTTTATCATTTATTAAAGATGAAATCAAATTTACATACTAATGAAATGGATATGCTTTTATTTACATAAAGAATTAAGTCTTGACAAGACATTAGAGCATCTTCAAGTTTATCAGTATCTTGATTTTATAATTGTCAATGTTGAGAACATTACTTCTCATAAAAATGCAATACAACATGGCAGAAGTATGTATGGACCATTGTAGAATTTAAATTTTTGTTTCCTAAGAAGTTATTTGGGAGGTTTAAAATTAAATCGAGTAGGACAGTGTATGGAAGGGCTGCTTGGAATGGGTAAGAAAAGAAATGTTGAGCTGACTAAAGCAATAAAGAAGATTTGGTGGGAAAATGAATAGGACATGGGAAAGGAATGGGGTCAGTTAGGGTGGAGAAAAGAAGCTGGGGAGGAGGTAAATATGTCTCTGGATCCTAGCTGTAATTCATTATTTTCTTTAAAATTTTCAAATTGGCAGTCTGTATTAATAAAGATTCTCAGAGGTGGATGAACTACAAATTCATCTCTGGACATGAGCTCTAAAGCCCAAGTAGTTTTCAAGGATGAGACTAAGGAAAGAAGCAGCAAAAGAAAGAAAGATCATGGGGTACTAGAACTCACCTGAGGTTAGGAGAGTTGCTTCTCAAGAGCAAAGGTGACCCTGGCTAGTTTTCTTCAGAAGAAAGATAGTTTAAAGGCTAAAGAGAATGGTGGCACATCTTTGCCTTTAGTCCCAGCACTTGGGATGCAGAGGCAGGCAGATCTCTAAGAGATCCAGGCCAGCCATGTCTGTGTAGCTATATCCAGGCCAGTGGGACTACAGTAAGACCTCTCTCCAAACAGAAAACAAAAACAAAATCAGAAAAGGCCAAGAAGAATCAGAGTAATTGAGGTGCACTGGGTCTAGGAAGCTAGAAGGAAAGTATTGGGTAGGAAAGGTAATTAATTTCTTTTCTGGCTTGATCTGTGTTGAGATATTTAGATATAATCATTTTAATAGCAATAGTAATCCCCCCAAATCTCTTACTTTTGCGAGGCAACTGAGCAAATAGAGCTTACTGTATTTGATATTGGTCTTTGAAATCAGCTATTTAATTTGTATTTTTTCAAAATATTTTAGTTATTTTTTCTCCACATAGTATTTTGATTTGAATTCATTTTGGTTATAATGTTAACATTTCATAATCTGAGAATTTACAGGACAGTATTTGAAATAATAGGAGCTGAAAGTTTCAGCCTTTTGATAGAATGTCTTTAACTGCATAGACAGAGTGAAGTTCTCTTCATCCTGATACTTGGCCCTCTAAGAGATAGTGTTCAATTATTTATTATTCCCAGGTTCTCAGCCCTTTGTGTGTGTTCTCCCTTGCTAATTAGTTTCTGAGGCTAAAGAGGAGGAAGAATGCCCACACAATGTAGTACATCTCCCTTCCTCTTTCTCTTTCCCTTCTTCCCTCCCTCCCTAGCTTCCTTCACCCCTCTCCTGTTTGCTTTTGGCCTTCCAAAACTTTTGAATATTTTCCCCAAATTAAAGTCCATATTTTGAACTACATAATACAGGTTCTATTTTTCCGAGTGAATCCTAAGTTTTAGAAATAGAAAATACAGAAACTAATAATCATAGAGTAGATGGTTGTCACAAACCAATTTTCAATGTAGTATTGATAATAAAGTACAAAGTTCATAATACGCCACTACTTAATAACTTCAAATTTTTATGAATCAACAAACTTTGGTGCTAAGTTGTTTCAAAAATTTTAACATGAAATAAAAAGTTTGTAAAACCACTATAATATTAAGAAACTGGCAGAGCCCAGTAGAATCTTGAGTTTAGAAGCAGACCTGAGAGTCTGGGAGAACAACCCAGCTAGGATGCAGTGTATGTAGAATAAGATACATACAGACTTCCAAAACTGAATCATGAAGAAATAATTTCTGAATATAATAAGCAGGAAAATTGATTCAAAGATCAAACACCTTCCAAGAAGATGAAACCTTAGATCTGATGGCTTCACTAGTAAATTGTACAAAATTTTATACGAGTTCTCAAGTTGTTCTTCTAAAAAAAAAAATCAAAGTGGAAGGAATACTTTCAAATTCATTCTACAAGGCAAAAATTACCTTGATATCAAAGCCATACAATATTCCTGATGAAAATAGTCACAAAAATTCTCAACATAATACTAGCAATCTGAATTAAACAGCACATTAAGAGGATCATATACTATGATCAAGTGGGATTTATCTGAGATTTAAAGATTGTTCAAAGTGCATAGATAAATATATGTGACATAGGACATTGACAGGAGGTTCATAATTCTATATAAACATTGAACATTAAAACACCTTTTCAGGACAAAAGCTTTCAAACAAAAGCTTCAAGGAATTGTCACCCCCTCTCCTGCATTCTTTATCCCTGTCCTCTGTCTGCTGGTTCCTTTCCTCTTTATTGCAAATGTGAGAGTGTATTTTACTTTGCTTCTTTATTAACCACAGTTAGCTTCAGTTGCTCATCTAATTCAAGTAATACATCATGCAAACCATTTTCTTAACACTTTTAACTGTTCTTTTTAGGTCAGGGTTTCATTTGCATTACATACTGCTCTGATTATTATCAGTTGAAAAGGAACCTATTAATTTCTTCCAGGCTTATCACTATACTTTCTAATTCTAGACTAAAAAAGACTTTTACCCACCGCCCTTATCACATTTTTATTTATTTAGTGTTTTTGTGTATATGTGTGTGTGTGTGTGTGTGTATGTGTGTGTGTGTATGTGCATGCCACAATTTATATGTGGTGGTCAGACTGAGCTCAGATCATTGGCTTGGTAGCAAGTGCCTTTGCCTGCTGAGCTATCTCACTTTCACATGTTTTTGATTGAATGAGTATTTATTTATTTATTTATTTATTTATTTATTTATTTATTTATTTATTTATTTATTTTGCAGTGCAGGAGATAAATCCTAAGACCTCTTGCTTGCCAGGCAGGCACTCTGTCACTGATCTATATTCTCAGCCCCTTATGGCATATATTCAGTCATGATTTTATTTTTACTACCCTCCTCTCTTCCTTTCCCTTTTTCCTTTTCTTCCTTCCTTTTTCAGTGAATATTTAGCACCTATTATTTCATATATCAGAATAATGCCTAAACTAGTGACGAAAAATACATGGTACTTAACTTTAAGGAGCTAACATTTTAAGTTAGGAGACATTAAACAAACAAAAAACTAAAGCTCATCAAGTATTCATACAGGTAAATACTTAAAAATGTTTTTATTTATTTTTATTCCATGTATATGAGTATTTTCCCTGCATATGTGTAAGTGCACCCATGCCAGCGGGAGCCAGAAGAGGGTTTTGGATCCCCTGAAACTGGAGTTACGGATAGTTGTTAGCCACCATGTGGGTGCTGGGAACCAAACGTGGGTCCTCTGGAAGAGCAGAAAGTGTTCTTAACTGCTGAGCCATCTCTTCAGCCCCTGCAAATACTTTTTATAAGAGAGAAAATAGCAGAGATTATTAGATGCCCAGGAAATTTAGTACATTTGTAGAGGAAGAGATGGTTCTTGCCCTCTGAAGGAGAGGAAGCATTTTGGCAAAGATGAGGAAAAACTGCCAGTAAGAGATTGGAGCTTTATATGTTCAGGAAATAAGGAAATATGCTTCTGATTTATTTATGTAGATTAAAAATGATAAATCTTGAAGTTGGAAAGATTGACAGAATTATCTAACAGGAGATATTCTAGGTCTTAGACAAGATTTGGATTTTCCTTAAATGCTGAAGAAATATAATGTAGAGTTTTGTGTAAGAAAATGTTATTAATTTCTTTTGCTATTTTAAGGCGAGTGGATTGGAGTGAAATGAGCATACATACAGCATTTGGGTAGCTTTGAACTAGTCTAAGCAAGAAGTAATTATAACCTCCAAAAGGAGTGACAGAGGAAATGGAGAAAAGTGCATGGATTTGTGGAGAGAGAATCCAAGGACATGCTAATGGATTTGTTCATGGGGCAGGTGACTGGGTTTCACTTCAAAGGAGGAAGGACTTTTGTAGAAAGAGTTTGTCTCTAATGTTGGAACTTTGTGGAATTGGACAGAGCCAGCTTTTTGTTAAAGGTAGAAAATAAATGGAAGGTTCTGATGAGAGCTTATGAGGAGTTTTCTAGTCATAGGGAAGTTGGTTTTGAGGAAACAGGATTTTGAGGATATAGGGTACCTACACAATATAGTGGCTTACATCATATTAGGAGCTATTGAGGGCGGTGTGAGGTGGACAGTGCAGTGAGTACAGTGGATAGGGGATCAAGCAAGACCAAATGTACCTTTATGGTGAGGAGGGCAACCTGATAATTTTGTGATTTTTAACATTGACTTCCAAGAAGGCATTTCCTCTAGGCTGCCAGGACTTCTATGTAGAATCAGAAAAATGTGTGCTTACAGACCCTTTAGAGAGTATTCACTTTCTGGAGGTGGGACAAGAACACTGACTTCTCTCATTATTTATTTATTATTTATTTATTTATTTATTTATTTATTTATTTATTTATTTTCCCTTAATATTCTATACATACTATTGTACATTTTCCAATATGATATATTTTTAAAAAATTTTATTGAGCTTTTATATATTTCGTACAACAGTTCTTAATCACATTTAGAGGCCCCCATCCACGCTCTCCAACTTCCCACTGGACCTCATGTATTTTGCCACGCATGCTAAGTCCTATCCAGTCAAATATTTGTACCAGATGTCCTTTAGGTATTTTTTTAAGGTAAAAATATTAGATTGTAAAAGGCAAAGCCATAAAAGTTACTATTTATGTTTTAAACCAATGTTTACTTTTTGTTTGTATGCTTTTAAAAATGCTTTAAATGTTAAATTGTTTTTAAAACAATTAAAAGAAATGATAATTAATTGATTATATAATAAGAAGTAATTATATAATATATATAATATAATATAATATTTTTGGTTTTGTTTTGCAACAATGTCCCACACTATATTGCTGGCCTGGAACTTACCATATAGTTCAGGCAGGCCTCAAACTTAGGATAATTCTTTTCATACCTCAGCTTCCTGAGTGTTGAGATCACAGTTGTGAGCTACATGTCCAACTTGCTAAATTTTAGATTTAACTTTGGTGTCAAGATAAGGTTACCTGTCATATTTTCAAGCTTGAAAATAAACATGATGGATTTGGAGACCATACATCGTGTTCCATGCACACACATTTCAGCAGCTTCCCATCTGAGAATGACCTCTCTCCCTAACCAAATACCTTTAAAAATTGTTATTCATTTATTTATTGACATATATTGAAGCATACAAAAAAAAACAAATTTGATGGATAGAAACTGTGAACTTCCCTCTAGTAGGCTATAAATTTCATTTATATTTTTCTAAAATTTGACTTAGGATTCCCTTGGGATACAACCAGGAAAGAGAATAATTCATAAACCAAAAGTAATAGAGTAGGCTGGTGAGATGCTCAGTAGATAAAGGCACTTACTGCTGAACCTGACTACTCAAGTTTGATATCCAGGACCCATGTAATTGAAGGAGAGAACCAACTCCCACAAAATTGTCCTCTAACCTCCACATGTGCCACACACACACACACACACACACACACACACACACATATACACACACACAGTGCAATAAAGTTTAAAAAGTAATGAAGTAGTATACTTGTCAATATTTGAAACTATCCCTTGTTCAGTTTTAGGTTTTTTTGTTTTTAATCTTTTTAACATGGATCCTCCCTGACTGTGATTCCCCTAGTTGCTGTTTTTGGACAGAATTTTGAAGACCTATAGTGAAGAGCATCCCTCTGTTACTTTTTCCAGAATCTGTAGGGTAGGAAGTCTAATAACAGTGGTTTGCCCTTTTGGCAATTTCCATATGTCCACTTTCCCCCAATCTACCATTATGTGTTTGTTATTGAGGCAATGTGCTGTTCTACTAAGAATTAACAGTGTTTATTAAGAAAAGAGAATGGCTATTGCTAGAAACACATAGAGTAGTAGTATTTAAGACTCAGGTAGCAGAAGAGTAAGGACTGAAGACTGAGAAGGACGTTTTAGAAAGGAAAGCTGGAAATGTTGGAAGATAAAAGGCAGGCATGCAAACAAAAAAAGATTTGGGATGAAATGAGGCACCGGTATCAGAGAGAGGAAGGTGAAAATGATGATGGGAAAATATCAGTTCACTTGATTGCTGGGAATTGCTAACTTTAGTAGGGCCTTAGAATGATGGGTGCAGAAAGTACTTCAGTGTGTTGTATAGCAGATGAGAAATGCAAGTATGGGCTTTTGAGTCCTCAGTCCTTTTCCAGTATTCTGTGTATTCTTCATTGAAGCTCGAAGCATTTGTACTTGAAGATGTAAATACATATCATTTGTAATTCATTGTATAGTTGCCGGACACCTGGTGTTTTATATTAATGTAAAGATAGATATAAAATTAAACATTTAAAGCTTTTGAACACTTACAGCTAAGTGAAACTTCTAAAACAAGTGCTAATTTTCTTTCTTTCTTTCTTTTTCTTTTTTAAAGTCTTGGCTGCTGATGATTCAACAGACAGAACACCTTAGTAGGATAATGAAGACACATGCAGAGGATCTAAACTCTGGACCCTTGCACAGGCTCACCATGATGATCAAGGACAAGCAGCAGGTGAAGAAAAGTTACATAGGTGTTCATCAGCAGATAGAGGCAGAGATGATCAAGGTTTGTCTTTCCATATTGAGATTTTTTTTCCTTGAATTTCTTTAAAAAATTGGTTAATATTTTATTCTGTTTGACCTTAAAATTTATCATTTTCTGACAAGAAATGCTTAGTGTCTCTAATAATGTTTTATTATGTATAAAAGGTTATTGATTATGGCACTTATTCCTAATGAAGAAAAAAATACTATTAAACCGTGCCTGAGAGCTCTTTCAATAATGTATTTTTTGTTTCCTGAAATAGCTCTTAACCTTTGTAAAACAATTAAATGTACACTATAGATCTTCTTGCATAAATAACAAAGAACTATAGGGAAAACAAGTTAGTCAATATATTCCTAAATTTCTTTCCATTTACAGCTTGTCTCTTCTGAATTATTTAACGCTTTTTATTGTGGGGCTTTGTAAGTATGCAGAGATGAAAGAACACAAACTCCCTGCTAGTATCATCCTCTAGTCATTCTTTTTCCTATAGTTCCAGTACTGAATCATTTTAAAGAAAATCCTGGATATTTTATCCATGAATATTTTATCATGTATTACTAAAATATTCTTTTTCAAATCATAGAAACATTTTGATTAATTTATTTAAAGAAATTACAAAAATTTCATAATGTTATTAAGTCTCCTATATTTAAAAGTTGGCTGTTTACATGGTTTCTGTTGTTGGTTTGTTTTAATCAGCATCTAATATGAGACATGCATTGCACTTGATAATTGCCTTTTAATCTGTAGGCCGTTCTTCCTGCTTCTTTGTGAAACATACCATTTACTTATTGAAGAATTGGATAATTTGCTATATTTAATTGAATTTCCTTAACATTGAATTTCATGATATGCATCTTGTGATAACTCATTCCTTTATCCTTCATTTTTTCCAGTAAGTTGGAAATTAGATAGATCTAGGGGCTTGATTTGACCAAGAATAAATCATAAGTAGGTAGCATAGATTTCTTGTTTCTTATCAGGGGACTATAATGTGTACTTATCTGTCATTTTTTATATTAAATTTTATTAATAGAAGCTAAATATGGTGGTACATGCCTTTAATCCCAGCACTTGGGAGGCAGAGGCAGGTAGATCTTTGTGAGATCAAGGCCAGTCTGGTCTACACAGTTCCAGGCTAGCTTGGGCTGCAACGAGACCCTGTCTCAAAAGGACCAAAAAAAAAAAATTTATTAATAAATTTTCACTGTTGTCAGCTTCATTAATCTGTCAAGTTTTCCTATCAGTCTTTCACTTAATAGTTTTAGAAGCTATTGATTAGTATTTCATACTTAAAGTAATCGTGTGTGTGTGTGTGTGTGTGTAATCTAGAGATCAATATTAGGTAAAGTCCTCAATCACTCTCCACCTTATGTTTTGAGACAAGTTTTTTCATTAAACCTAGGGCTTGCTCTTTTGGATAGACTAGCTGAGCCTTAAGCCCCAGGGATCCTCCTGTCTCTGTTTTCTACCTTCCAACACTGGGGTTATAGGCACATGCTGCAATGCCTGACTTTTACATAGTTGTGGGGATTCTGAACTCAGGTTTTCATGTTTGCATGGCAAACACTTTAGTGACTAAACCATCTCTCCAGTTCCCAGGGCTGTTACTTATTTATTTATTTTTGGTCTTTTTGAGACTGGGTCTCCCTGTAGCCCCAGCTGTCCTGGAACTCACTATGTAGACCAGGCTGGCCTTGAACTCACTGAGATCCGCCTGCTTCTGCCTCCCGAGTGCTGGGATTAAAAGCGTGCACTACCATGCCCAGCCCGGGGCTGTTATTTTATTGGTGTTTGTGCAATGACAGCACAAATTAAAACACACACACACACACACACACACACACACACACACACATCTTTTTTGAAAAAAAAAATTGTCTTTTTGAGACAGGGTTTCCCTATAGCCTGGAACTCCTGATGTAGACCAGAATGGCCCTGAACTCACAGAGATCCACCTGCCTCTGCCTCCTGAGTGCTTGGATTAAAGGCATGTGCCACCATGCCCAGCAATAACAATATTTTTATGCTTATTATTTCCTAATGTAAGTTAACAGAATTTTTAAAAAATATTTTATTTATTTATTTTATGTGTATGAGTGTATTGCCTGCATGTATGTGAGCACACCTGTGTTGTGCAATGCCACGGAGGTCAGAAGAGGACTTCGGGTTCCCCTGGAACTGGAGTTAAGGATGGTTTGAAGCTGCCATGTGGGTGCTGGGAATTGAACCTGGATCCTCTGCAAGAGCAGTCGGTGCTGTTAACCACTGAGCCCTCTGTCCAGCCCCAGTTAACAGAAATTTTTATGTCAAGAAAAATCTTTTTCTTTGAACTATTTTGATACCCTAAAATATAGCTTATATAGAAAAGCCAGGTGATTGTTTTTTCTAATTAGTTAGTTTTCAGAATAAGGGATTGGTTCTTGAACAACTTCAAAGGTTAATAACTGAGGTTTTTTTCCTTGAAAGGATAATGTGTTTGTATTAGTCAGGGTTCTCCAAAGAAACAGAACCGGTAGAATGAATATGTATAGAGATTTATCAGCTTAGCTAACAGGATAGAGTCCGAGTAGTCTAACAATGGCTGCACCACACTGGAGAGGCTGAGAATCCATAGCCGCTCAGTACATGAGGCTGGATGTCTCAGTAGTCCCAATCTGGTGCTGAAGGTCTGACAGATTCCAAAAGATCAGCTAGTCTTCAGTCTACAGCAGCAAGATGAACTCACCAGCGAGAGAGAAGGCAAGCAGCAAGAAGCC
>NW_008357993.1:3840524-3840823 GCF_000622305.1 Nannospalax galili | reverse complement strand
GGGAAATTCTTAGCTTCCAGTTCAATGGAATGTTTATTGTCTCTCCTGGCAGAAGCACTCCCTCTTCTGGAACCAAAACATCCAAGCCAGTAGAGTGCAAAGTTGAGGGTACAGGAAGCAAAAATTTTCCTAGTGGGTCATCAGGGGTGATAGTGAGTGGAATTATTCCTACTTCCACCCCTTGATTCCTGGACCCATGAATCCTGGCTATAGGAGAAACTGTACCATATTTTGGACGCTGATGCAAAGCATACACTTCCTTCTGGAGGACCCTGCCCCAGCCCTCCAGGCTATTTGCC
>NW_008357993.1:3839584-3839948 GCF_000622305.1 Nannospalax galili | reverse complement strand
ATTGGCTACAGCCCATGAATCAGTATATAATCGCACTTCTGGCCATTTCTCCTTCTAAGCAAAATGCATGACCATGTGTACTACCCAAAGTTCTGCCTACCGTGAAGACTTTCCTTCCCCAGTGTCCTTCAAGGTTGTTCCAGAAATTGGCTGTAATGCTACAGCTGTCCACTTCTGAGTAGTGCCTGCATAGCGTGCAGAACCATCTGTAAACCAAGCCCTAGTCTTCTCTTCCTCAGTCAACCGATCATAGGGCACACCCCATGAAGCCATAGGTGCATGCTTGAGAACAGGAGGCATCGTAACAGGAGTAGGAACCATAGGCATTTGGACAACTTCTTCATGTAACTTGCTTGTGCCCTAA
>NW_008357993.1:3838116-3839415 GCF_000622305.1 Nannospalax galili | reverse complement strand
TCCCCTATGGGGGCCTGCCAGAGACTCCAAACAGCATCTTTATCTGCCACTGATACCTCAAGCATCATCGGGTCTGCTGGCTCATATGGCCCAAGGGGCAGAGCAGCTTGTACAGCAGCCTGGACCTGTTGAGGGGCCCTTTCCTGTTCCAGGCCCCACTCAAAGGTAGCTGCCTTCCGAGTCACTTGATATATGGGTCGTAGTAATACACCCAGATGAGGAATGTGCTGCCTCCAGAATCCAAACAGGCCCACCAAGCGTTGTGCTTCTTTCTTAGTGGAGGGAGGGGCCAAATGCAACAACTTATTCTTCACCTTAGAAGGAATGTCTCTGCATGCTCCACACCACTGAACTCCTAGAAATTTCACTGAGGTAGAAGGCCCTTGAATTTTGGTTGGATTTATTTCCCATCCTCTCATGTACATATGCTTTACCAACAAGTCCAGACTGTCTGCTACTCCTTTTCACTGGATCCAATCAGCATAACATCATTAATATAGTGGACCAATGTGATATATTTTGTGGAAGAGTCAGGCGATCAAGATCCCTTCGAACCAAGTTATGGCACAATGCTGGGGAGTTAATATACCCTTGAGGCAGGACAGTAAAAGTATACTGTTGGCCTTTCCGGCTGAAAGCAAATTACTTCTGGTGGTCCTTATGAACTGGTATCGAGAAGAAAGCATTTGCCAAATCAATAGCTGCATACCAGGAGTCACTACTTGATTAAGTTTTTGATAGTCAACTGTCATTCTTCATGACCCATCTGTCTTCTGCACAGGCCAAATAGGAGAGTTAAAGGGAGATGTGTTGGGAATCACCACCCCTGCATCTTTCAAATCCTTGATGGTAGCACTAATTTCTGCAATCCCTCCAGGGATGCGATACTGTTTCTGGTTCACTATTTTTCCTGGCGGAGGCAATTCCAGTAATTTCCATTTGGCCTTTCCAACCATAATAGCCCTCACTCCAGAGGTCAGGGAACCAATGTGGGTATTCTGCCAATTCATAAGTATATCTATCCCAATTATACATTCTGGCACTGGAGAAATAACCACAGGATGAGTTCGGGGACCCACTGGATCCACTGTCAGTCAGACTTCAGCCAAAACTCCATTTATCACCTGACCTCCATAAGCCCCTACTTTAACTGGAGGGCCACAATGCTTTTTAGGATCTCCTGGAATCAGTGTCAACTCAGAACCAGTATCCAATAGGCCACGGAATGTCTGATTATTTCCTTTCCCCCAATGTACAGTTACTAAAGTAAAAGGCCACAGGTCCCTCTGGGGAAGGATG
>NW_008357993.1:3806110-3837439 GCF_000622305.1 Nannospalax galili | reverse complement strand
TGGACTTTTTGAGACAGGGTCTCCTTGTAGCACCTTGTCCTGGAACTTACTATGTAGACCAGGCTGACCTCGAACTTACAAAGATCCATCTGCCTCTGCCTCCCAAGTGCTGGGATTAAAGGCGTGCACCACCATGCCTGGCTTAACACCTTTTCTAACTGCAAGAGCTTCCAGTCAGGGGGCCCATGTCAATAAACTCAGCCTGATCCAATTTTATGTTCCTTCCACCATTATCCCATACTCTTAAAATCCATTCCCAGACATATTCATTAGATTTCTGTTTGAATGAATTAGCAAATTCACAAAGTTCTTTAGTGGTACAGCGCACCTCCTCATGGACCACACTTTCTATCTCTCCTCCAGGGGCCTGCTTAGCTTTGAGTGTGGTTATAGGTCTAGAGGCAACAACAACTGGGCCCTGAGGAATATCAGCTGTCTTGCTGAATGGGATTAGTTTCCTCAATGGAATTAGTTTCCTCAGGCAAGGGTGGGAAGAGTGGGTTTGCTGAGGGTGGGAAGATTAATTCATCAGGTGAAGCAAATTCCTCAGAGTCTGAGGATTCTAAATCCTCAGCCTCCTCAGGGTTCTCCCACATGTCTCCATCCCACGTGTCAGGATTCCAATCTTTTCCTACCAATACCCACACCTTTACTGTTGACACCCGTCAAGGCTGGGAATTAATTTTATGTTGTAGGTCAGCCAAACGTATAATAAGGGCTCCAGCTTGGTTTTCTGCAGCTTTAGCTCTCTGTCTGCTGGAGAGAAGATTCTCTTCCAGGGCACACTTGGAAACATTTAAACTATTAATTCGAATATGGAGCTTGTCAATTTTATCATTAAGCTTATATCTTCATCACTTTATCCAGAGATGCTAAAAGTAACCAGCCAGCATCATTATTTTTCTTATTTTTCCACAAATCATCAAATGTTTTATGTATAGTGTCACTAAATTTCTTGCTCCTCACAAGAGGTGAGTTAGGAGATTCAAAAGGGTCTATCTCCATAATTGTTTCAAATAGTCTACACCACGGATTTTCAGTACTGTCCATGCTATCTGAAGACTCTGACTTGGAGAGTGTGCTCCAAATACCAACAAGCCCATTAGCTCACAGGATAGAGTCCGAGTAGTCCAACAATGGCTGCACTACACTGGAGAGGCTGAGAATCCTTAGTCGCTCAGTCCACAAGGCTGGATGTCTCAGTAGTCCCAATCTGGTGCTGAAGGTCTGACAGATTCCAAAATATCAGCTAGTCTTCAGTCTACAGCAGCAAGATGAACTCACCAGCGAGAGAGAAGGCAAGCAGCAAAAAGCCTGGCATTCTGTTCTGCCTTGGTCTTTTATACCGGTTGCCATCAGAAGGTAATGCCCACATTTAGGGTGTGTCTTCTGGCTTTAGTTGATCCAATCAAGAAGATGTCTTTCATTTCAGTTAATCCCAGATCCAATGAAGCTGACACCCAGGATTAGTCATATGAACTCACCAGCGAGAGAGAAGGCAAGCAGCAAAAAGCCTGGCATTCTGTTCTGCCTTGGTCTTTTATACCGGTTGCCATCAGAAGGTAATGCCCACATTTAGGGTGTGTCTTCTGGCTTTAGTTGATCCAATCAAGAAGATGTCTTTCATTTCAGTTAATCCCAGATCCAATGAAGCTGACACCCAGGATTAGTCATCACAGTGTTGGATAGCTTAAGTTGTCAACATACCTGGGGACAGGGAACCTCAATTGGGGAAATTCCTCTATCAGATTGGCTTGTGGCTAATTTCTTGATTGTTGAGGGATGTGGGAGAAACAAGCCCACTTTGGGTGGTTCCACCCCTGAACATAGTCCTGGGTCATGTAAGAAAGCCTGCTGAGCACATGCCAGGGTAGCAGTAAGCAGTGCTCCTCTATGGTCTGAGCTTCAGTTCCTGCCTTGCTTAAATTCTTGCTTTGACTTCCCTCAGTAATAGGCTGCTACTTAGAAGAGTAAGATGTTATAAATCCTTCCCCAGGTTGATTTTCGCCAGTGTTTCATCACAGCAATAGAAAATAACTGAGGCAGATGGTGTTTTGAATTCATTTACATTTACCTCATAATTGTTTCTGTTTTTTAATTGACAAAATCTCATCTGTGTCACCAAGAGCATTGGTAAGGCATAATTTCTTTAAAAAGAACTAAAAAATTCCTTAAATTCTGGTACTCTTTTTGTCAGTGTTTTTAAAAATTTAGTCTTTGACAATTTCATACATGTATATAATACATTCTAGTCTCACCATCTCAACCTCTCTTATTATCCCCTCTACAAAGTCCCCTGCTCCAAATAAATCTCCCTCCCACTCTCTTGTCTTTTTAGTTTTTTATTTTTATTTTGTGACCCACTGAGTTTGAGTTTAACCTGGGCAACCCACATGGATATGGCTGTGGAACATGGGTCCATCACCCTTAGCTACACCACTAATGATGATGACTTTCCATTTCCCCAGCAATCAACTGCTAGCTCTTCCAGCAGGGGCTGTGCACCATAAGCCTTTTCCTCATCCATGACTGAATGTTGACTGGTCTAGTCTTGTGTAGGCCCTATGCAATTACATATAGCTGCTATGAGTTCATGACTACAATGCCATCATATGCCTAGAAGACAGCTTTTATGGCCCTCTTCCCCATCATCTGGCTCTTACAATTTTTTTCTGCAACATCTTCTGTGATGTTTCCTGAGTCTTAGAATGGATGATACAGATGTTCCATTGAGGACTAAGCAGTCACTCTCAGCATCTCTAATCTCTGCTTTAACTTTTGTTTGCTGCAAAAAGAAGCTTCTCTGACCAAAACCAAGGGTAGCATAAGGCTGTGGGTATAAACATAAATATTTAGAAGGGAGTTTGATAACATGTTCATTTAGAAAAAAAAAAAGAGCAATAGATTTACCTCTAGGGCCTATGACCTTCCCAAGCTGTGGGCCTTTGACCAGGTCCATAGTACCAGGAATGAACTCCCTCATATGGAGCCAGCCTCAGATCCTATAAGAATGTAGGTGGTTACCCCCACAGCAGCCATGTCATTGTACTAGTAGGGATGTCTTGCCTGGTAGGCCTGTATTCTAGCATGTGAGGTCAACAGCTAGGTAATACCCATGATGATGTTTCTCCCACAGCTGCCTCTATAGTATTTTCTTATACTATGAAAACTACCAGCTACCCAGCAGGTGGGAAGCTTCCAACTCAGTTCCAGCATGATTTCTTTATGTCCTATAACTAAAGTGTGTGGTGCCTTCAGCAATAGGATCTAACCATCTAGCTCTAGTTCAGGAGCAATGGCAATTATCCTTTTGTTTTGGAGGCCTCTACAGCCTTCATGGCCACGTACTTACAGAGAAGCATCCCATTCTGGAATTAAGATTTTTATTAAATAACCTATGGCTTCTGATATTGGCATTATCTACACACACAAGGTACCACAATTCAAATTTTCTTAAATTATACTTTTAGCCAGCTTATAAGTTATTAGCTTTCCTTATGGCTTCTTTATGCATTAATAGTTTGGTTAACACTCTCCCCACCCTGTACTCTCCCCTATGCCTCTGCCCTACCCTTGCTCAAACCTTACCACCCCTAGTATTTACTTCCTCTACTTTCATATTGTGTTTTACTTTCCTTAGCCTGAAAGGGCCCTCCGTATGACCCAGATACAGCTTTCAGATCTCTACAGACATTCCTAGTTATAATCTAACAAATCTAAAAATTCAAATTTCACTTAATGTAATATTTTCTAGTTCTATTCATTTTCCTACACACTTCATAATTTTAATTTTATTTATAGCTCAATAAATTCCACTGTATATATGTACCACATTTTCATTATCCATTCATTGGTTAATGGACATTTGAGTTGATTCTACTTCCTAGCTGTTGTAAATAGTGCAGCAGTGAACATGGCTTTGTGAGAGTCTGTGTAGTAGGATGTAGAGTCCTTTGAATATATGCACAGGAGTGGTATAATTAGGAGGTCATATGGTAGTTCTATTTTTAGTTTTTGTAGAAACTTCCAGACTGTTTTCTATAGTGGCTGTACTAGTTTACCCTCCTACCATTGATAAAGATACCTCAATGTCAAAATGGTTGAAGTGTATGAAAATAAAGTAAAAATAAGACTTGTTTCTCTAATTTCTTTCTCAGTATGTTTGTTACTGTCATGTAGGAAGGCTACTGATTTTTGTGTGTTACTTTTGAATTCTGCCACTTTGCTTTAAGAGTTTTCTTTTTTCTTTCTCTTTTTTAGAAAAAATATTTTATTATTTTTATTTTGTGTGTATGTGTGTATTGCCTGCATGTAGGTAAGTGCACCTGTGTCATGCAGTGCCTGTGGAGGACAGAAGAGGCTGTCGGATCCCCTGGAACTGTAGTTATGGACAGTTGCTAGCTGCCATGTGGGTGCTAGGATTCGAAACTGGGTCTTCTGCATGAACAGTGTTCTTAACTGCTGAGCTATCTCTCTAGCCTCTGCTTTAGAAGTTTTCTAGTGGAGTTCTCCAGGGTCTTTTGTATATCACATCATCTTTCTCAAGTTTTTGATGCTTCCTTTTTCTTAGTCTTTTCAGAGGGTGTATTATAAAATTTACATATTTCTACGAGTCACATTTTTCTTTAAATTGCATTTCAATAGCCTCTTGACTCCAGGGTCAAGATGTTTGTTAGTTATTTTGTAGAAATAATAACCCAGTCCCTGCTATCTTGCAGCGACCCCTATGCAGACTACTGCCTGACCAACACTGTCTCTTTAAATGGAATGCTTCCTTTTCTCAGAGGTGTTAAAGATCAAAAAAAAAAAAAAAAAAAAAACCCAAAACAAACCCAAACAAACAAACAAAAAAAAACCCACAAAAAGCAAAACCAACTACAAACGTATTAGAACTAGTGAAATATCATAACTTTATATTATTTAGTTTCCTAATTATAGAAAATATGTCTGTACACAGCAAATTAATTTGTTTTCACAATTGTAGATAACATTTCTTATTATTTTCCTTTGTAAGATATTTCTCTATTATCTAATAAGTAAGCTAATTTAAATAATTGAAATAAAAACTTTTTTTCCAACTTTGCCTTTTTTGGGTTTGTTTAGTTTTCTTGTCAGTGACCAAAATTATTATTATTATTACTTACAGGTATGTATTATATTGCACACTAAACATATTCTTCTTTCCTCCCTTCTCCTTTCTTGCCTCTTGCTTTCTGTTAGGTCCTTTTGTTCTTCTAGAAAATTTTACTTCTACTTTCATTTAATATATATGTAAGTGATTTTATGTGACTATATAAAATCTAAGAACTATAATGAGAGAAAGCATATAATACTTGTCATTCTGAGCCTGACTTAATTTGCTTAACATTATTGTTTCCTTTTATATTCATTTCCTTGCGAATGATAACTTCAAGCTTCTTTCTGAGATATGCATGCCACTTTGTCCTTATTCATTTCTCTGATTTTAGATCCTGAGTTTGGTTCCATTACTTAGCTATTCTGAATAGTTTTGCAACAAATATTGATGTGAAAATATCTTTGTAATATGTTGAGTTGGAGTCCTTTGACTAAATACCCAGGATGGGTATAATTGGGTTGCATTAACGTTTCTAGTTTTTATGAGAACCCTCCATAATGATTTCCATAGACTTGAGATTAGTTTACAGTTCTACCAGCAGCATATAAGTGTCTCTTTTTGTCTACATCCTCAGCAGTATTTATTGTCACTTGTTTTTAACTGACTGCCATTCTGACTAGGGTAAGATGGAATCTCGATATAGTCTCTTATTTTATTTTCTTATTTTATTTTTAGTAAAGCAAATGTTGATTTATTAAGGAAAAGTTGAGAGAGCACTCCTGGGATTGGGAAGGGCCACATGGAATACCCTCAATGTAGTTTTGTTATTTAACTAGACAGGTTGAACATTTTTTCATTTGTTTATTGGCCATGTGTGCTTCATCTTTTGCTAACTGTTCATTTCATTAGGCCATTTGTTGATTGGGTTGTTTGTTTTGTTTTCTTATTACTCAGTTTTGTAGAGTTTTTGTATATCTGTCTGTTTTGAGACAGCGTCTCCCTGTAGCCCCAGATGACCTGGAACTCACTATGTAAACCAGACTGGCCTCAGTCTCACAGAGATCCAACTTGCCTCTGCCTTTTAAGTGTTGGGATTAAGGGTATATGGCACCACATCTGGCTGTTACTCTTTTTTTTTTTTTAAGTTCTTTGTATGCTCTAGATATCAGTCTTCTATTAGGTGTATAGCTGTATAAAATACACAAAAATTCCCCTGCAAGATTCCATCCTGCAGTCTGTTGTGAGCAGCTGTATTCAGTTATCTCCTTCCAGCCTCTTCGTGGCGAAGTGAGAGCCTCCGCCTCATGGAAGACTTGATGAACATGGACATGAGCCCTCTGAGGCCTCAGAACTATCTTTTCGGCTGTGAACTAAAGGCTGACAAAGACTATCACTTTAAGGTGGATAATGATGAAAATGAACACCATCTATCATTAAGAATGGTCAGTTTAGGAGCTAGCGCAAAAGATGAGTTACACATTGTTGAGGCAGAGGCAATGAATTATGAAGGCAGTCCAATTAAAGTAACACTGGCAAGTTGGAAAATGCCTGAACAACAACCGGTTTCCCTTGGGGGATTTGAAATTACACCACCTGTTGTCTTAAGGTTGAAGTGTGGTTCAGGGCCTGTACATATTAGTGGACAGCACTTAGTAGCTGTGGAGGAAGACACAGAATCAGAAGATGAAGAGGAGGAGGATGTAAAACTCTTAAGTATATCTGGAAAGTGGTCTGCCCCTGGAGGTGGTAGCAAGATTCCACAGAAAAAAGTAAAACTTGCTGATGAAGATGATGAGGATGGTGATGAAGATGAAGATGATGATGATGATTTGAAGATGAGGAAACTGAAGAAAAACCTCCAGTGAAGAAATCTATTAGATACTCCAGCCAAAAATGCACAAAAATCAAACCAGAATGGAAAGGTCAAGAATCTTTCAAAAAACAGGAAAAAACTCCTAAAACACCAAAAGGACCTAGTTCTGTAGAAGACATTAAAGCAAAAATGCAAGCAAGTATAGAAGAAGGTGGTTCTCTTCCCAAAGTAGAAGCCAAGTTCATCAATTATGTGAAGAAATGCTTCTGAACGACCAGGAGGCTATTCAAGATCTCTGGCAGTGGAGGAAGTCTCTCTAAGAAAATAGTTCAAAGTGTTTCAGAAAACTCGATCATCTTACTTCGTTTCTGTAACAGTTGATACCTGGTTATTCTTTTTATAATGCAAAGTGAGAACTTCCTTTACCATATTTGATAAATGTCATCCAGAATTCATTGCCAAGAATGTGTTGTCTAAAATGCCTGTTTAATTTCTAAGGCTGGAACTCCACCCTTTACTTCATTTTAAGTATGTATGGAATGTTATGATAGGCTGTAGTAATAGTGGTGGTCAGACATGGAAATGGTGGAGACACAAAAATATACATATGAAATAAACTCAGTATTTTAAGTGGAAAAAAAAAGACAATTAAATTTTTAGGCATAGAAAACATTTCTGTACATAGAAGATAGATTTCTTTAGCCTCTGGGTTGTAGATGATTACTGTATTATTCTTAATTTGTGTTTTTTTAAGGAAGTGTATCTGTTTTTACATCATACTGAATTTATCAGATTTTAAGCTAATTTTGGTTTATTGTGTCTAATTTTATATTAAAGAGTAACTTTTATCTATGAATTGTAAAATATACGTCAGCTAATGCTTTAGAGTTTAAGTTGTTGACCAGTTTAAATGTAAGCTTTTGAAAATTGTCTTTGACAGGTTACAAAAACAGAATTGGAGAAATTAAAATCCAGCTATCGACAATTAATAAAAGAAATGAATTCTGCCAAAGAGAAATATAAAGAAGCCATAGCCAAAGGTATGACTGAATTTGATAGTTTTCTGTGATGATTTTTATTTTTGTCATTTGAAAGCTGCCTTTGTAAGCAGTGGAATGATTCCATTTAGAACAGTTTTGATATTAAAAATCTCAAAATGTATTAAAATATTGGCTGTCATGTTGCAAATTAAATTTTTGTGTGTACGTTTTACATGATTCAAAGTGTTTTCGAATAGTTCACACTAAATGGAATTAAGTAGCATTTGTGAAAGGATGCAAGAAGTGTATAAAATTTACTCTGGCATTAGATTTACTTACTTAATTAGAAAATATTAAATGAAAAAGATAGTAGTCTGTGCAGAAGTCATTTAAAATCTTTTTACCTGTGGTATTTAAAAAAACCATTAAAACTAAAAGACCATTTATGTATTTATTTTGTTGTAAAAATTTCATAGAGTCTTAGAAGGGGAAAGAGAAGCATGGTATTAATGTTTCAAGTAGGTATTCTTTGTTATAGTTCCTTACATGATTTCATGTAAAATTTTGTTAATGTTGAATTTTGGTAGAAAGTCATCATAGATTAGGAACAGGAACTTTTGTGTTGCTGTTATTAAGCAGTATTTTCCTTCTGCTCAAAGGTGACTAAAGCCTTTATATTCCTTATTCTTTTATTAAAATTTTCTTTCTTGATAAATAAAAGCTTTATAAGAAACTATTTTCCTTTCATTTTTAATTTACTTTTCTCTTTTATGGATACATTTCATCTATCTTTTATTATATATTCTGTTGTTATTTTGTGGAAATGAATGAGAAAAACAACTCTATTTGGAGATTATATATATATATGTTTTTTGAGACAGGGTGAAGTTTTTGTTTATCTATAGCCCCAGCTGGCCTGGCCTGGAACTTGCTATGTAGACCAGGCTGACTTTGATCTTACAGAGATCTGCCTGGCTCTGCCTCCCAGTGCTGGGATTAAAGGCATGTGGCTCCATACCTAACTCTTGGCTTTATTTTCAACAGTGAAACTACATGTCATTCCCAGTAGACCATAAGTGATGCTAATTCAAATTCAGCCATCCCTCCCTCTTTGCCTCCCATCTCTCCTCCTTTTCATTGCCCTTACCCATCTTCTTCCTCTCCATCCCACTCTTCCAATGCTTCATATTCTGATTCTTAAACTGTTTCAGTAGCTTTTTATATAAAAAATGGGTCCATGTTTATAGTTTTATTTTTGCTTAATTTATTTTCATGCAGCTCAACTATTTTGAGATTTGGGGTGTCCTTATTAATATGTTTTTAAAGTTTCATATACATAACTTATTCCTCTATTGTTTTATTTTTTTGGTTTATTTATTTATTTATGTTTTTATTTTTATTTTCTGTGTATGAATATTTTGTCTGCATGTATGTAAGTGCACCTATTTGTACAGTGCCTGTGGAAGCCAGAAGAGGGCATTGGATCACCTGCAACTGGAGTTATGGACAGTTGTTAGCTGCCGTGTGAATGCTGGGAACTGAATCCTGGCCCTCTGCAAGAGCAGCCAATGCTCTTAACTGTTATAGAGCCTGTTTTTATTTCTTTTCAACTAGATGAAACACTGTAGCAGGAAGGCAGTGAGAGCCTCAGGACAATACTTGTAATTGGCTCCCTTCCTTTCTCACCTTCTTCCATCTCTGTTTCTTTTCTTTTTTTCTTGAGCTGGAGATTGACTCTAGGGCCCTCTGCATGCTAAGCAAGTGCTTTACCACTCACCTAGCTATATTCCTAGTCCTGGGAATTTCTCACAGACACACAAATCAAGTTCATAATCAGAAGAATAAAGAAATAAAAGTAGCCAAAACCAAGTCTGTCTGATTTCAGTGTCCATGGTCTGGTTAGTTTTACTTCTTCCTATGAAAAAAATGAGCTAAATGAAACTTCATTAGCAATAATGGAAGGCAAAAACTTTTAGACTGTTAGTGACCCCAATTTTCTTCCCTCATTTATTTCAAGATTATTTGTTCTTAAGTATTTTGAACTCAGTATTTCTCCAGCTTGTTCATGTTGTAGAAATATATATTATTTTCACTTGTATTCTTACATGTAGACATTTATGTACCTTATGTAGCACACTTTAGGAAATTGATAAAAAGAATTTTAAGGGTAAATATCAGGGCCAGAGACATGGATCACCACTTATGAGCACTGACTGCTCTTGTGGAAAACCCAAGTTCTGTTCTAGCACCCAGTGTCAGCTTGCAGCTGTCTATAAATCCAGTGGCAGGTGATCCAGTGCCTTTCTTCTTCTTACCCCCACAGGCACCAGGTAGGTACATGGTCCCTATCCATTCATGCAGGCAAACACCCATACACATAAAAATAATTTTTTTTTTTTTAATAAAAGCCTTGCTCACCTTACCTTTGTATTTCTGGCCAGCAGTCACCAGCTTCCTGGGGCCAGCTTCTTTCCTGGGTAAGTTCTGCCACCTGTCCACTGTACCTTGACTCTCTTAGCCTCGATTGCCTTCCCAGCTCCCCAACCCTGTCTCTCCTCCTACCATGGGCACTGGCCATTTCCTCTCTTGGCCTGTGGACTGCCCTCTTGGCCTAGGCTCTCCACTGCTTCCTGATCCTTTGTACCCACACCAACCTAGTTCCTAGGTCTAGTCCCTGGGAGCCCTCAGGGCCTGTTCCCTCCCCAAACTCACCTTTACATGTCTGAGACAGGCTCTGGGCCCTGACTAGCCCAATCCCCAAAGGCCAGCATCTTTCCTGGAGGGATCCAGGCTGTAGGAGAAAGCCTGAGAGCATCTGATCCTCATCCGACTTGGGCCTCTGTGGGAGCTCCTGAGCAGTAGGACAAAAGCCATCTGGCCCCTCCAATATAAAATCAAAGGAGAGAACCTGAAGCCTAGAACTACCATTTTTTATGCCCAACAAGTAAACCACAAAGGCACATAAAGTTTACGAAAAGAAGCAGACCTAAATTCACCAAGGAAGGCTTGAGTCTCACAAAAGAATCAGAAACTACAAAAGAAATCCACATATCAAAGTCGCAGCAAAAAAATAATAACATGAAAAACCCAGATAATGTATCCCCATCAAGTACCAAAAGTCCTGTACAGGAGTACAATTAGAACCCCCTAGAGATAACACAGGACATAGAATTCAAAAGAAAAATTATAAAATGCTAAAATAATTCAGTGAATTTAAAGAATACACAAACAAAGAAATCAAGGAACTGAAGGAAGATAGGGACAAACTTCTGAATGAATTCAGAAATGACTTAGAAATATTGAAGTAATACTCAGGCTGAAATGAAGAAGGAAGTGAAACAGTCAATATCCAATTAGAAATGACAGGAGAAAGCCTCACCAGTAGGATGAATGAAATGGCAAACAATATCAAGACTGGAAGACAAAGTGAATGAATTAGACCACTCAAGAAAAATATAAGAAAATACAAGAATGGAATATGCAGGAATTCTGTGATACTATAAAAAGACCAGACTTAAGCATCATAGGCATAGAGGAAGGAGAAGAATCTCAGGAGAATGATATGGACCAGATCTTCAACAGGAATGTAGAAGAAAATTTCCCAAAATTAAAGAAAGACATGCCCATACAAATACAAGAAGCACATATAGCACCAAATAGACAGGACCAGAAAAGAAACTTTCCACGGCACATCAGAGTAAAAACACTAAATGTACAGAAAAAAGAGAGTACTGAAAGCTGCAAAAGAAAAACAAGTCATATATAAAGGAAAACCCATCAGAATTACAGCTGCCTTTTCAGTGGAAGCTATGAAATCCAGAAGAGCCTGGACCAAAGAATTCCCAGTTCTAAATTACCACAGATGCCAACCCAGATTACTTTACCCAGCCAAAATGTCTATTATAGTCGAAGGGGAAAGAAAACTCTTCCATGACTTAAATAGGCTGAAAGAATTCATGTCCACAAAACCAGCCCTTCAGAGAGATCTTGAAGCAATACAAAGAGCTGAAGAAAGGGATGACTATACCCAAGGGGTTGTGGAAAGAAACTTAATGAAGGTATAACTGGAAATGCACAGCTACACCAAGTGCGAACAGAAATCAAAACAACAGGAATCAATACACATCTTTCATTAATAACTTTAAATATCAATGGAGTGAACTTCTGAGTCAAAAGACACAGATTAGTTGAATGGATTAAGAAACAAAACGGCTCAGTGGCTAAGAACACTGGCTGTTTTTGCAGAAGACCTGGGTTCGAATCCCAACACCTACATGGCAGGTAAGAACTATCCCTAACTCCAGTTCCAGGGGATCCGATAGTCTCTTCTGTCTTTCACCGGCATTGCATGGCACAGGTGCACTTACCTACATGCAGGCAATATACACATACACATAAAAATAATAAAATATTAAAAAAAAGAAACAAAACCCATTTTTTGGTTGTCTGCAAGAAACCCATCTCACTTTCTAAGACAGGCATTACCTTAAGGTGAAAGGATGGAAAAAGTATTCCAAGCAAATGGTACTAAGAAAAAAGCAGGAATTGCAATTCTCATGTCTGAAAAATAGATTTCAAATTAAAATGAATCAGAAGAGATAAAGAGGGCCACTTCATTCTGATCGAAGGAACAATTGACCAAGTAGATATTACAATCATGAACATATATTTACCAAACTCTGGTGCACCCAGCTTCATAAAAACAGTACTACAGGACTTTAAGACCCAGATTGATCCCAATTCATTAATAGTAGGGAACTTCAATACCCCATTGTTTCCATTAGGTAGGTCAACAGGACAGAAAATCAACAGAGAGACATCTGAATTAAACAATACCATACATCAAATGTACCTAACAGACATCTACCGAATATGCCACCCAAGCACCAAAGAATATACTTTTTATTCAGCACCCCATGGAACTTTCTCCAAAATCGACCACGTACTGGGGCGCAAAACAAGCCTGAACAAATACAAAAAGATTGAAATAATTCCATGCATTCTATCAGACCACAATGCAATAAAGCTTAAAATCAACACTGGAATAAGCCCTAGTAACTACATGAACACATGGAGATTAAACAATGCATTCCTGAATGATGAATGGGTCAAAGGAGAAATTAAGAAAAAAAGAAAAATATTATTGGAACTAAATGAAAAGGACAATACAACACAACAAAACCTCTTATTGAACCAAATGTTAAGATAAATTGAATTTAAATATGATTTTGCTTTGAAGTTTTTTAGTTTACTTGAGGATATACTGAAGAATCAGAAAAGATGTTTAATTGCTCACTAATTATGTATTCAGATGTAGCCTACTTAATTGACTGTGTGAGTAGGCTTACTCTAGACTTTTATATTTACCAAGCCTCAGAATACCTCTGATAGTATTTGTGAGGCCTTCTCTTACACAAGAAACGTGAATGCTTCTGTGCTGTCACCCATCCTATTCAAGGAAAAGAAGCAAAATATGCTGCACAAGCGCATTATACTCAGTGTGGAAATACTTGGAAGGAGCTCTTATCATCCTCTTTTATTATAAGAGTGGGGAAACAAACTCTTTTCCTAATTATCTTTTCTCTTTGAAAGATAAAAACGTGCCAAGGGATTGGTATATCCATCATCATTTGCAATCCCTTACCCTACACAGATAGAATAAGAGGCCCCTACTGCTGGAGCTATGGGATTAGCTTCAAATCCATTCAAAAGTACATTTTTTCTGTAATTGGAAAGTAGTTTTTCTTAAAGTGCTTCTTTATGCATTATGAATAGTTCTGTGATATTTTATAGCCAGTTAAAATTGATTAGCTCCTTCCAGTTGTTTCTTTAAGGTACTTTAATCATGAAAACCAGTTTGAGATGAGTCCAGCCTTGGGGCAGATGGTTAAATTTATGTTTAAATATATCCAAAGTTTAAGAAAATGAAGACTTTTAAACGCCTTAGTTGATTTCTTCAAAGAATTCATGGAAATGACAGATGTGCTTCTGATATAGTTACTTATTTTTTTGTCTTTTTGAAGCAGGGTCTTCCTGTAGCCCCAGCTGTTCTGGAACTCACTATGTAGACCAGGCCTGCCTTGAACTCACAGACATCCACCTGCCTCTGCCTCCCAAGTGTTGGGACTACAGGCGTGCGCCACCACGCCTGGCCCTGATACAGTTTTTTAAATATCAGAATCATATATGAGTGGTTAATGAATGTCTTCTAGAAAACCTTCTGGAATTCAGATAGTCACCATGTGTGAAATGCATTTTGGATATGGCACTTGCTGAAGGCCACAGAATAGTTCAAATTATGATTGTTATGACTCCATCTAAAATGTCCTCCAGAGGCCACATGTTGCAGGCTTGGTTGCCAGCCACTGGACTTTGGAAAGTGAAGGGGATTTTGACCTTATCAATGCATTAATTTGCTGATGGTTCATAATTCAGTGAGCTATTGTGGGGAAACTGGCACTTGAGGTGTCAAGTTAATGTGTTTTTTGGATATATCCTTGGAGATACTTCCCTCCCCTTCTGTCTCCTAAGGGTGTAATGAGGTGATCAGCCTTACTCTACCACATGCTCACCCTCATGATGTCCTTTCTTACTAAGCCCCAGAAACAATAGAACAAGTTAAACATGGAACACAACCTTGAGTCAAAATAAACTTTTTCTCCATTAAGTTGATTTTTCTCAGTTATTTTATCTCAAAGGAGAAAGCTGAATGAACACATTTCCTGATCATCAGCTTTGTAGAAGTCACTGAAAGTAAGAGCTTCTTTTCTTTTGTATCTACTCATTAATAGATGATATATTAGCAACTAACTTATGGCATGGATGCTTTTCACTACAGGGAGCTTAATATGATAGAAATTTTGCAAAATCATTAGGAGTAATGGCACTCTTAGTTATTAACCTAATTTGCATTGGGTTAAAGCTGTCCAGAAATTAGAGTGACCATTAAAATATTCTTATTAGATGTTGAAATATCATGTGGAATGAAGATGCCACATGATTTATTTATATAGTTTATGTAAGTGAAAATTCAATAATATGGTCCTACTTTGCTTAGTTTTCTTATATCAGTAAACCTGAGTGACACACAGAAAAATAATAAGATAAGTTATATTCTTTGCT
Source organism: Nannospalax galili (assembly GCF_000622305.1). Classification (NCBI taxonomy): domain Eukaryota; kingdom Metazoa; phylum Chordata; class Mammalia; order Rodentia; family Spalacidae; genus Nannospalax; species Nannospalax galili. Next base: position 3,822,447 of record NW_008357993.1, on the reverse strand, counting down.
TCATTTTCCTCTATGTTTAGTAAGAAAGCTGTTTAGAAATGTTAGTTTTGAACTTGATTACCAGAGAGATAAAATGAGAAATTAATATTGGCAGTTTTATCTACATAGTACATTATAGTCTTCCTAAAACTTTTGATTTTAAAAACCCATTTAGGCTTACATTTAATTTTTAAGAAGGGACTTTAATTTATGTATTTGAGAACTATTTATTGGGGCTAGGGAGATGACTCAGTGCACAAGAACCATCTGAGATTGGTACCTACTTAAAAAGCTGGGTGTGGCCACTGGCCTATAACCTCAGCCCTACCTGGACAGAGGCTGGAGGATTGCTGAGGCACTGACCAGCCAGGCTAGCTGAAAAATGGTGAGCTCCAGGTCAAAGGAATAAGGGTGAGAGCAATAGAACATAATAGCAGACATCTTCCTTTGGTCTCCATATGCATACACATGGATGTACATACATGCATACATCACACATGTATGTGCATAGACACACACATACAAATGTATATACACACATGAACACATAAAAGAACTGTTTATTGAGTTCTTATTCGCTAGGCACTGTTTTTTGAACCAGAGAGATTTTTAGAAAATAAAGTGCCTGCCTTTATGAGACTTAATTTTTGAACAGAAGATAGGTAATTAGCAAATCAGTAAAACATGTAGTATATTAAAGGGTGAGTACTGTGATGTAGAGAATGAAAAAGGTCGGTAGATGTTGAGAGGATTATCGGGTAAGTCTTATGGACTAAGAATCATTTAAGTAGGGGGTAAATGACCAGGGGGTGAGGGACTGGGGAGAGGACCAGGTGATGTTTTGGTTGAGAATGTACTTAACTGAGTTGACTGATGAGAAAAAGGTGTGGAGGAATGAGGTGCGCTTAAAGAAGAAGGACAGTGGTGGCACGGGAGGTACAGGATATATAGGACCTTTATAGCTAGAACATTTTGACTTTGTGAGTGAGATGATATGCTATTGGAAGATTTTGAGCAGAAGAGTGATGTAACTACTTAACATAGATTATTCTGGTGGCCTTTATTGAGACTAGTCCGAGGAGTGCAAAAATTACCGAACCGTTATTTTCTGGCCATTGCAACAGTCCTGACAGGAATCATCCAGTGTTGTACCTAGGTTGAAGGAGAAGCATTTAAATCTAGACAGTGGATTTTTATATTCATTGTAATTATGTTTTATAAGGTTACTGCAAATATTGAACTGTGGAATACAGAATTGTTCTTAGGGGACACAAAACGCTGAATTCCTACTAGTAAGATCACATTTTCCATAACACATGAATATATCTCATTATGTATGCTTGCATTTAATGACACCTTGTTTAATATGTATTGTGCATTATCCTTGAATTTGTAACCAATAGTGCTATAACTTATGATTAAACAAAGCTTATCTAACATGCATTTTTCTCCACAAAACCTGTTACCACCATGCATATAGGAACAGTAGACATGTCCTATAGTAATGTGAAGGTTACTAAGAGACTATAATAACAACTGATGTAGGCAGGAACCACTGATAGATATAAAAACTAGTGAGTGAACATTGGATGTGTAGCACCATATTAACATGTGAAGGTTTTCTCTACTAGTTATTAATTACAAAAGAAAATGAAATTATAACTTTGCTGAACAGAAAGCATATGGCATCTAGATACCTAAGGCAATTATAATAACTTTTATTTATTTATTTATTATTTATTTCTTTATATATATTTAAAGCATCATGTGAGCAGATCAACCAGACAGAGTTGAGTGAAACCTTGCCATCTTATGACTGGTGCTTCTTATTTTTAAAAAGTATTTATTATTATTATTGTTATTGTTATTAGCATATGTATTCACAGGAATGGCTGCAGCAGCCAGAAGAGGGTATAGGATCTCCTGGAACTGGAATTACAGACAGTTGTGAGCCTCCATGCGGCTGCTGGGAACCAAACTTGGGTCCTCTGCAAGAGCAGCAAGTGCTCCTACCTGATGAGCCAATTATAATAACTAATTATAATTATAATAACTTAAAAAGAGAAAAGTTTATTGAGCTTGTGTTTTTGGAGGTTCCTGTCCAGCATTGAGTAGCTCCCTCTGTTTGAGCCTCTGATGGGTATTATGCATGGGAGTGAACCACTCATATCGTGGGCTAGGAGAGAGAGAAAGACTGGGTACCACATCTATCCTGGATATGCCCCTAGTAACCTAAGGATCTTCCATTAAGTCCCACTGTCTCTGGGTTGTGCCACTCTGGGGACTGAGGCTTTAGCACATGGACTTTTAGGGCCATTCGCAATGTATTTCAGCACTTTAATAAAGTAGATGTTCATTTCTCGCATAGTTAACTCAAATACTAAGGATGGCCAAACAGTATTGGAGGATAGCACAGCCATTTTAAAAATAAGATGGTAAAATGCTTATTGTCATTGAAATCAAAACAGATTCTGTTGAGGGAAAGATCAGGCAGGACACCTGCTTCCTGTACACTCCTGGTGTCCTGCCTGATCATCTCACAACAGATCTACTTGTATAAAAAGTAGAAAATAGTCACTTTTGGAAAGTGACTATTTGGTTTTGGTTTTAGAAAGTAATCACTTTGTATTTATTATGAGGAGGCTTTGTACCATGATATTCAAGAAAAGGTAAGCACTATAGGAATTTATAATAAAAATACTTGACTTTCTAGACTAGCTTAATGACTAGTGTAGCTTGTTTTTTTAAAATGTCAACCTTACATAATTGAATTTTGCTAGCTTCATAATACTGTTTATGGCATGACATGCTATATACACACTCTGTTATTACAAAACATTAGATAGATTTGTCAACAAGTAGTGGTGAAAGAATTATAATTCAATCTCTGTGAATTTCATTATGTAGAGGAGGAAAAATTGGATATCCTCTTCCTTGTTAATTGACACACAGAATAACTCTGTGAACTGCTTCAATGCCTCTTATCATCTAAGTAAAAGCATACTCCAGACATATGATTACAGACATACGATTGTCTGTGAATGACAATTTGTTCACCCTATGTACTTTAAAGAAAACTTTTTGGGGGGCTAGAGAGATGGCTCAGCAGTTAAGAGCACTGGCTGGTCTTGCAGAGGACCTGGGTTTGATTCCCAGAACCCACATGGTGTCTAACTGTCTGTGATTCCAGTTCCAGGGGATCCAAAACCTTCTTTTGTCTCCATGGGTATTGCATGGCATGGGTGCACTATGTACATGCAGGCAATACACTCATACATATAAATTTAAGATAAATAAAATTAAAACTTTTTTATTGAATATTTACAATTTCTATACAATATAAGTTGATGGTATATAGATCCCCTCCCCTATCTGCACTTCCCTTTATTGTCCCCACTCAATTTAATGTATATAGCTTCCTGAGTGCTGGGATTAAAGGCATGTGCCACCACACCCAGCCTGCCCCTGCCCAATTTAATATATATAAATTATATCATATATATACTTATATATGGGATAGAATCTAATTTATGTCCCCAAATGTCCTTCAGTGTAGATCAATCCACTGGATTTTAGTTGACCTACCAAGAGTCCCATCTTTGAAAGAGACTGTCTCTCCCTTTCCCAGGAGCCATAAGTTGTTAAAATTTCCTTAGGTTGGGTTGAGGTGTCTTACCCACTTCCCCGTGTCTATGCTGGGATTTTTGTCTGGTTTGAACTTGCATGGGACTTGTGCATGCTTTCACCATTGATGTGAATTCATATGAGTCTCTAACTAGCTGTGTGGAAAACTGTTTTTTTTTTGTGGTCATCCACCACTTCTGGCTTCCCCAATCTTTCTTCCCCCTCTTCTACGATGATCCCTGACCCTTGGGAGGCAGAAGTTTGATATAGGTTCACCTTATGTACTTTATGTTACTTTTCATTTCATATGTAAGTAGTTTAAAATATATTAGAAAGTATACTAGTGGTCTGAGATATTCTGAATCAGATAGGTTATATGGCAAGAATTTTGTTAGTTTTTATTTTACAATAATTTTAAGTGAAGAATTAAAGTTTATTAATTTTTAAATAGCATACAAAGTAATGCATTTCACTGTGGCACTCTCATCTAGATATACATATATGTATATATAATTGCACTTTGTTCTCATTTACTGTTCTCCACTGCCCTCTCCCATCTCCCCTACCTTACTCTTACAGTCTCTTTCTCCCCAGATAATCTCTCCTTCTGTTCTTATGTGGCATATATTTTATTACCCTCTCTGTGTCCCTCTTTTGTTTGATATGGATATGTTATTAACATTTTGGTACTTGACTTAGATAGTCTCTATGGGACTGTTGATACTTAAACTCTGTACCCATAAGGGAGGGAGCAATAGATAGATTGCTAGTAGAGCACATTCTGCAAGCATGTTCCACTACCAAATGTAGATCTGCAGGGAGCAAAGTATAAGCTCAAATTCAAACCTCAAGGTGTCTTTGAAGAGTTGTTATTTTTATGTAATGAATTCTTTTTTGTATATTTTCAAAGGCAGCTATTTATTTTTCTAAATCTTACTAATGATTATCAATAAGCGATTGGCAATTAGAGTTTGGCTAAGTGATTGGCAATTGGAGTTTGGCTATAACACTCTTCTTTAGGTTATTGGTTATATACTGCACCTAAAAGAAAAAAGAAACATCTGGGAAATTCTTAACTTGACTGTTAATTTTTGTAGTATAAAAGCCTTAGTGAGTTGAGTGTTGTGTGTTTAGTGAGTCATTCTGCACTAGATAGAAAGGCAGATGGGTGGTATGCAGTTTAAAAATCTGTTCAAATAGGAAACAGATGGGTAGTTTAAATGTCTCCATGAAAATGTTTGTGTGGAGAGCATGATTCCTGAAATTAGAAAAAAAAGTTTAAAGAATGAATTAGGAATTCTAAAGTTAACGTAAAAAACTAAGAGTAAAAAAAGCTACATTGAATGTGGAATTAGGGGGCTCAGCGGTTAAGAGCACTGACTGCTCTTGCAGAGGACCCGGGTTCGATTCCCAGCATCCACATGGAGGCTACGAACTGTCCTTAACTCCAGTTCCAGGGAATCCGAAGCTTTCTTCTGACCTCCGCGGTATTGAATGACACGGGTGCACTCACACACATGCAGGCAATACACTCATACACATGTCTCTGTGCTTGATTTTCCAGGTCAGAACTGCCCAATGTCTGCAGTTTTCTTTGTTTCCCTGAGCTTTGTTTTCTCCTTTTGCCTATCTCTGTAACATTGCTTTTTCTTTCCATGTATTCTCATATTCTTGTTTACCAAGCTCTATATCAAATACTGTTTTCAAGTATGGAGATCCTGATAGTAGCACAGTTTCCAGTAGTGTCAAGTTAATAATATTCATTGCAAGGGAGGAAGTGTTGTCCTTTCCATCTTTTTATTTTTCTTTACATGCCCAACTTTTAAGTAGGTTTTCTCCACAAAGTCTTCTCTGATTACCCTTGTCTTTATTGATACCTCAAACACAGATCTTAAAACCTTAACATTATTTGCGTGCTTTCCTGCATGTGAACAGCTGTTCTGATTTGCTATGAGCTCCTTTGATGATGATAAGGATCATATTCCTGTATTTTATGTGTTGTAAATTTACTCTGATTTACTAAGCACTTACTTCATAGAATGCTTTCTTCATAGCAACCTCTGTGCTAAGAATGGGCAAATAGTACTTGACGTAATGCTCAGTAGATAGTCCATAATCAGCAAACGTTGATTCTTCATAAAACTTGTTGCTTCTTCATAAAACATGCAAAATAACATAAAATAGCAGTGGTCCAGACTTCATACAGTGAAAATAAAACTTATCTTTTTTTGCTAATGATTTTCAATGCTTTTTTAGGGAAGGAAACAGAAAAGGCCAAGGAGCGTTATGACAAAGCCACAATGAAGCTTCATATGCTGCATAATCAGTATGTATTGGCACTGAAAGGGGCCCAGCTTCATCAAAGTCAGTATTATGATACCACACTTCCTCTGCTGCTGGACTCCTTACAAAAGATGCAAGAAGAAATGATAAAAGCACTGTAAGATGCATTTCCTGTTTATTTTAAAATCCCTTCAAAATAGGATTTCAAGATATTTTTTCCCCACAGTTGTTTGCTTTGTGAGCTTCATTATTAACCAGGCCATTGGGTATCTCAGACCTGTTTTGCTTTTCTTTAGCTTCTAGTGTTCCTTCGAGTTGTGCTTATCTCCTAGCTCATCTAGCTAGCTTGAAGGACAGACCTCTACATAGTAATATATTTTGTTTGCTTTGCAGTTGTTCCACTTAGTTACATGATTAAATGAAAGAAATAATTTGTTAGTTGAAAAGTAGTATGTGAATACCTGTCTTCCAGAAGACTGGGCATTTAAATATTGAACTGGGCAGCTTTAAGGAGAGAATTTTTGTTGTTTGGTTTGAGACAGAGTCTCCCTATTGCCCCATTTGGCCTGGAACTTGCTATGTAGATCAGGCTGACCTCCATCTCCTAGAGATCTGCCTGCCTCTGGCTTCCAAGTGCTGGGATCAAAGGTGTGTGATACCAAGCCTGGCTAAGGAAAATTTTTTTCAAGGTTTATTTTCCAGTTTCTTTTTCATTTCTTGCATGAGCTTAAAATTTACTAATGTTTATAGAGATTCTACTGTATTCAAAACACTGCTCGGTGCCTTAGGATATAGAGACATATAGGCCACATTTCTTAACTTTCAAGGAGTTAACAGTGTATGGCAGTATATGCACCTCACACATTGACATGGGACAGCAGGAAAAGGTGAGCCATATTTGATGATTTTACCTGTTTTAGTATCTGGTTTATCATTTTTCAAATGATTGGAATCAGTTATCTCATTGAAAATGTATGTGGGGATTTTTTTTCCTCTGCCTTTTTGAGACAGGGTTTCAAGTAGCCTAGGCTGGCCATGAACTTGCTGTGTAGGAGAGGGTGACCTTGAACTTCAGTTCCTCCTGTCTCTACCTCAAACGTTGGGATTATAGATGTACCCTGCTGTGCCTGGCTCAGGGGAATTCATCAGTGTTGCTGTGCATTTGGAATAGGGTTGAAGATGGAGAAGAAATGGGATAGAAGTGTATGAGAGCTAGAGAAGAGAACATAATTGGTTGGATGCCTTTAAGGTGGAGATTAAGTTCACAAATGCCAGTTACCAGCATTCTTCCCATGAGAAGGATAAGGCAGTATTACATTTTCCCCAAATTCCTATGCACCTGGATTATCAGTGTGGCTTGATGTAAAAAGTCTTTAAGATGTAGTTATTAGTTAAGAATCTCAATGGAGCCTTTGTTAAGAAGAGTAGAGGACACAAACATAGAAGGGTATGTGAAGACTGAGGCAGAGATTGGAGTTGGGCTACCAGAAGGCAAAGGACATCTGGTGCCATCAAATGTATAGATTTTATTAGATTAGAAATGTTATCCTTTTTGTAAGGTGATTACCTTTTACTTCTCCTTATGGAAAGTGTGTACATGTAAGACTAAATTTTAGATGAACCACATTTTCACAATAAATAGGTGGAATAAGTGTTTTTAGTGGTTTAGTTTTAAGTGTTTAGTTAACTATGTAAGCTTTTATTTGTTGATAAAATTGTGGTCCATTTAAAATATTTAATTCATAAATTTATTTTACAGTTTGATTTAGAAATATTTTTATAGTATTTCTTTAGTAATAAAGTAATAAATTTCATTTCATGAATCAATATTTTTCAAATTATTGAAAAAACCTTTAGTAACAATGTCTCCATCATCACTAGAACATCTTTTTGAGATAAAATAGTTACTTATAGCATCTTGTCTTCATTTCATGCCATATTATGTTAGATCCAGCATTTTAAACATTCATATTGATAGCATCTTTGAAATTAAATTGCATCTCCCTATTCATCTTAAAGGTTAATATTAATGATTCATGTCATAACTACTTAATGATTTTCACATCATAACCATTTTAACCCCATAGCTAGTGACTAAATTTGTATTTAAGTTTCTCTTCTCTTTAAATTGTGCCCACTAGGTGATCTCTGTAATCATTTGAAACTAGCATTGTCTGAATCAACTTAATATTTTTTCTCCCTAATACTATTTTTCTGTTAAAACAAAGTTATTGAAATAGCATGTAAGGGAGCTTTGTAAATAATTATGTTGATTCATAAGTACTGATTTTAGAAAACAGAAAGATCATGTTTTATATTTATTTGGGTATATCTATCTGGGGTAAACTTGTTTGTCTACAGTTGTTACGGAAGCTAGTAATGATCAGTAGTTTATTTTTACAGCATACAACTTCAAAGTAGGGGATTTGGTCTGTGTGGCATTTTTTTTTCCTTTTTCCTCAATTAGACCAACCTAATGATTTTTATTGAATTTTTTATGAATTTTGTACAATATGTTTTGATCATATTTGGAACCCCTCCTGTATCTGTACCCCCTTCTAAGCCCCAACTAGATTTCTCTATATATCTATATAGATAGATATAGATATAGATATAGATATATAGATTTATGTCCCCAAATGCCTTTGGAGCCTGGGCAACCACCTTTGAACATGATTGAATCTCTCCCTAGCAGTCATTGGTTGCCAGTAGTTCCTTAGGTAAATTTGGGGTTTCTTGCCCACTTCCACATATCTGTGTGTGGATTTTGTCTGGCTTGAGCTTACATGCTTCTTGTCTGTGCTGTCACCGTTGCTGTGAACTCATATAAGTAACTGACCAGTTGTCTGGAAAACTTCTGGTCATCCATCTCCTGGTTCTTACCAAGTTAATAATTTTGTTGGCATTTTTGCTACAGACTGGAGGTCAGGAGAAGAAATTTAGATGTCACTGAAGTTGTACTAAGTACTGTATACAAAAAAACAACAAAGCCCCAGGAGCATGTGAATGTGGAGGTAGGGTATTTCAGGAGTGGTAGACATAAGCAAAAGAAAATTTACCAGGCAGGAGATGGTCAGAACTTCAGAGTCTAAAATATAAAGAAATAGAAAATAAGCAACACTGGCCCAGCATTTGGGATATACCCGGTACATATTTAAACTGGTAATGGTGTATTCTGGATCACTGTAATTATTGTAGTTATCAAATGTAAATTGCCACACATTTGTATAATCCCTTCACATTTCTTGTGTATGAAATAAGGTGGTTCACAAAACCACCATTCTTAAGCATTAATACTATGTTTATTGTTCTGAATCCTTTTTGGGTCTGTGTTATTCTTGATAAAACATTAACATGTAAAATTTCATTTTTGTTTCCAGAAAAGGTATATTTGATGAATATAGCCAGATAACTAGCCTTGTTACAGAGGAAATAGTGAATGTTCATAAAGAGATTCAAATGTCAGTGGAACAGATAGATCCTAGCACAGAATACAATAATTTCATTGATGTTCACAGGTAAGATATTTTCATTCCTTTTAAAGTATTTTTGAAGATACTGTTTTTATATACTATAATATTTAACAGAACTAAAATAAATATTTAAGGACCTTATTAGAGCATATATTATTTTATGTGAGTTTGTTTAATTTTTTTAAAGACCTCAAAGTTGATAAGTAATTCATAAAGTTATATTTAAAATTCTGCCAGTTGCTACATCATTACCTAAGTTCATATTTAACCTATGAAATTATATTTTCTTAACATTTATATAATAATACTATGGATTTATATGTGTATTAGGTTTTCTGGGGCACCAATTACTTTTCCTTGTATTCGTCCTATACTTCTAAAAATAATGATTGAGTTAAACTAGCCTGATTTGTGTCTATTTTCTATAAATGAGGAAAGTAAGACTCCAGTTACACGAACAGGTCTTTAATGCCCAGGGCTTATTTTATTTTGCACTATTGTGTTCATTTTGTTACTTACTGTAAACTTGGATAATAGTAAATATTTTGCTTTTGGTATGCACTAAGATAGATTATAGTATACCAATATTGATTAGAATTATTTGGCATACTTTACTAGAACAACAGCTGCTAAAGAACAAGAAATTGAATTTGATACTTCCTTATTAGAAGAAAATGAAAACCTTCAGGCAAATGAGATCATGTGGAATAATTTAACAGCAGAAAGTTTGCAAGTAATGTAAGTACTTAAAATTCTATGGTTTAAAATTAGTGTTATTATTGCTTTATAGTTAGTATATTTCATCAGCTTTAAAATCCTCAGCCTTTTGCAAGTAATAAAAAGCAAATTTGTTTGCTCAGATAACATATTTTGTGTGTGTGTGTGTGTGTGTGTGTGTGTGTGTGTGTGAATGTATACATGTCTGTGCTTGACTATGTGGAGGCCAGAGCAGAATACCAGGTGTTTCCATTTTAGTTCTTTGCCATATTGTCCCCAGAGTTTCTCACTCAACTGGAAGCTTACTGTAAGGTAAGGGTGACTGGGCTGAGCAAGCTCTTACAGTCCACCTGTCTCTGTCCCTCAATGCTAGGATTACAGGATATGCTTTCATGCGTGGCTTTGTCATGTGGGTGCTGGGGATGCAAACTTGGGTCTTCATGCACAGCAAATGCTCTTACTCCCTGAGCTAGCTCAGCCCCCCAAATGACATATTTAAAAAAAATGAATAACTATGTGATTTGTGAAAGAGATGTACTCTTGCTCTGGAGTGTGTTACTGAATATGTTGAAGCTGTAATTTTATTAATTTTGAAAATCAGAGTTTTATATGATACTGCATTAATTTATTCACTGCTAATATTTTGGAATAGTGTTTTATTCTTTTACATTTTTATTAATTTTAAAATTTCACCCTCAATTCTTACTGGCAAAACCATTTTGAAAGTGAGGACACTGAAAGTAAGAGATAGGAAAATCATTTATGACAGAATATTTAGCCCAAAATTTTACTCTTGATTGAATTCTTTTCTCTTGAAGGAAAGGTATATTCTGTTAAATCAGCTCTTTCTCCTTATTCTTGTGTATAAAACTTTAAGGGAGTCCTGAGAAATCCTGATAGTTTTAGTACTCATCAAACATTAAAGGCAATTAATAGTACTTTATGAATTGTGAAAACAAGATTAAGGCACTGTACTGTTAAGTGTTCTAAGCTGTCCCCTAATTTTTTTCAGGGATTATAAAGAACCATTAATTAATAAGCATTATATGTGCTTAGCTTTGTGTCAGAATTAGACCTAGAAAGTATGTATTTGTTTAAATATTGGACATGGTATATTATTTTGCTTGCTAATATTTTACCTTAAATGACTCAGATCAAAGTCCTCATGTAATATAATTAATCTATTATTAAGAAATACTATAAGTGATATATGTAGTCTACTAAGGTGACATTATAGGATTAATTCTTAGAAGTAGAGTTGAAATCTTTAAAGCTGGACAGAGAGAATTTAAGGAACTAACAAATGCCCATAATAATTATGGGAAACTGACTACTGATGAGAGAGTTGGAGGCATTGGAGTCCCCTGTATAGGAGAAGTTTTCCTAGCAGCCATATTTGGATGCTTGAAGCTATTCCACAAGTTTTTTATGCTCTGTATCTTCACTTCTCTGACTACTGATTTTGACCATGGACATTTACAGTGTTAGCCATCTGTAAATTATTAGTTCTCACCTGAACTGATTTTGTCCTTCAGGGGTCATTTGACCTTATTGGAGAACATAGCTTCTCAGCATCCTATAAAAAAAGAATTTTTGGTAACAATTTCAGTATTGTTGAAGTTGAGAAATCCTTCTATGAACAATAGAGTTGAACGTGTGGCACAAGATATTTGGTAGTTTCCCATTTTCTGTGTGATATGACATTCTGTTCTTTATTCATGAGCTGCATGGTAAAGAAATACAGCATCAAATACTCCTGATTTGTTTTTAATCACTGTCTTGCTTCTAGATAACTTATTTGTTCCTCAAAATATTTTATGGTATATTTAAAAGTTCTGTGATTAACATCCTCAAGAAATCAATAGGAAAACTGATCATTTATTTTAATGAACACCAAATAGAATGAATAGATAGAGATTGGAATATAGTGTGGTAAAATGAAAAATAGCTATTTGTTATCAACTTGTTTTTGAACAGAGATCTTTTTGGCCAAGGAATTTGTTTTATTGATTTCAGAGTAAAATAAGTATGTAATTAGTTATACTCATAACATTACTATTAATTATGATGATGAAGCATTGACACAAAAAAATAAAGATGATAAATCTGTGATACTGTAGGTGCAGATTTAATTGCGTATATCTTCATTTTGCAAAACTATCCACATTTCATTGAACAGCATCTATTCAGGATATGAGTTTAAGATTAGGATTAAGAATTTTTTCCTGGGGCTGGGGAGATGGCCCAGCGGTTAAGAGTACTGACTACTCTTACAGAGGACCCAAATTCAATTCCCAGCACCCACATGGCAGCTAACAAAATGGTCTGTAACCCCAGTTTCAGGGAAATTTGATGCCCTCTTTTGACCTCTGTGGTCATTGCATGACAGGGCTGCACTTAAATACATGCAGGCCATACACTCATACACATAAAATAATAAATATTTAAAAATTATTCTAAAAAAGACTTTTTCAACATATCTGTTGACAGTGTTAAGAGGGTAGCTTAATATAATTACATTAAAAAGTGTCTACTGGGATGTGGTCTGTGGCGCCATGTTGGTGCACTTGCCTAGCATGCATAAGGCCCTGAGTTCAATTCCAGTCCCCACAGTGTACTGAAGAAAAATTTAAAACAGTGAAATATTATACCATGTGATAAGTGATAAGATTGGTAAAATGTATCAGCTATCTTTGTTTATCTGCCTGTCTGTCTGTCTGCATATCTGTCTGTCTATCTGCATATCTATGTATCATCTATCTATCTATCTATCTATCTATCTATCATCTATCATGCTAGGTGGGTCCTAGATAAAGAATGAATGTGTGCATGCATAACTGAGAAGAATACAGCATTGCATCTATCTATCTATCTATCTATCTATCTATCTATCTATCATCTATCTTATATCCATCTATCATCTATCTACAATCTATTGATTATCTATTGTAATAGGTCACTGTCATGTGTCTTTGAATCCTACCATCTATCTATCTATCTATCTATCTATCTATCTATCTATCTATCTACCATCTATCTATATCAATCATCTATGTACCTACCTACCTACCTATCTATCATCATCTACCTGTCTATCATCTATCTATCAATCTATCTTCTATCATATATCATAATCTATCTATCTATCTATCCATCTATCTATCATCTATCATCTGTCATCTATTTATCATCTCTCTATCATCTATCTATCTATCTATCTATCTATCATCATCTATCCAATCTATTGTGGGAAGCGAGCACGGCTGAGTCAGCCAAAGATGGCGCCTTGGCTGGCTGCCAAGCCTCGTGACTCCAACCCTTGGCTGGCTGCCAAGCCTCGTGACCCTCGCTTGTTTACTCCAACTCGCCCAAGCCTGAGGAGCCCGATCATGTGCTGCCTGCCTGATCAGAGACATCATCAAGCATGACCCGGCTGCGTGGCCCAATGAGCTGCCACTCTGCCTGCCTGCTGTCTGTGTGTGTGTGTGTGTGCGCCCTGATTGGTCCTGGCTGGGAGGAGGGCTGTTGGGAACAAACTATATAAGGACTGAAGTGCGTAATAAAGAAGAAGAAGCCTGAACCTCACCTTCCGGTGTCTGTGTCGTCTTTCCTCGGCTCTGCTGGACGGAGTCGTGGCTTGCGCAATCTATCATCCATCCATCCATCCACCTGCCTATTATCTATCTGTGTGTTTGTGGATGTGTGTATATTTTGTAGTACTGGGGATCAAATCCAGGGTTCCTGCACTCTAGGCAAGCTTTCTACCACTATTGTAGTTTCATTTCTGCTGCTGTGACAAATACGTTGACCAAAAGCAACTCTAAAGAAGAAAAGGTTTATTTGGCTTATAATTCTAGGTCATAGCCTATCATTGGAGGAGGTCAAAGCAGGATCTTGAAGCCAGGCCTGCTTGTTATTCCATACAGCATTGCCTTATGACCAGGGAACTAATATCATAGCCTAAGAAGCATGGTAGGAATCACAGAAGATGCTGCTTTATGCTTAGCTAGCTTTTTTTAAAATTAGGACTACCTGCCTAGGAAATGGTGCCACCCACAGTGGACTGGGCCCTTTGCCATCAATGAACAATCAAAGAAACTCAGCCAGGTGTGGTAGTGCACACCTTTAATCCCAGCACTAGGGAGGCAGTAGATGGATCTCCATGAGACCAAGGCCAGCCTGGTCTTCGGAGCAAGTTCCAGGCCAGCTGGGGCTACAGGGAGACCCTGTCTTTAAGAACAACAACAAGGACAACAAAAACAACCAACAGTAACAGCAACAGCAACAACAACAAATCAAGGCACCTGTCCCCCAAGGCATGCCCAATCACCAGTCTAATCTAGGCAGTTCCTCAATTGAGACTCCAGATAATTAGTTTCCAGATAATTCTAGTTTGTGTCAAGTTGACAGTTAAAGATAACCAGGACAACCATTGAGCTACATCCCATCCTAAAACATACACACCTGTTCATACACATATATGAAAGAAACACAGAAACAGTCCTTAGAAAAAATAAATGCAAATAACCAGTAATCCTATGGAAAATACTTTTGAGAAATTATTTTTATTTTATTTTTTTTAATTGCTTTTATTGTGTGTATTTCATACAGAACATCTCAAACCATCTTAATCTTTATACCCATTGTCCCCACTGATACCCTCCCATAGCCCCCCACTGGAGCCATATACTCTGTCATCTCTGTCAAGGCCCACTGTGTCAAGTCAGTGTCCCCAGATTTCCCCAGTGTAAGTCCATCCACTGAGGTCTAGTCAGCCTACCTAGAGTCCCTTGTTTTAGAAAGATCGGCTCTTTCTCACCTAATAGCAGTCAGTTGCATATATTTCTTCAGATAAGATTGGGGTCTGCTGTTCATTTTCCTAGTTCTATGCCTGGTTTTTGTCTGCCTGAGTTTGCATGGGACTTGTGTATGCTGACACTATTGCCATAGAATCATATGAGCAGGTCACCAGGAGCTTATAGGACTCTGTTTCCCTATGGTTATGCACCTCCGCCCTGGCTCTTACAATCTTTCCACCCCCTTTTCTGTGATGGTCCCTGAGCCTTGGGTGGGTGAAGTTTTTGAAAATTAACAAAAATGTAAATTAAAAGGAAAGGTTTGGCTGGGTGTGTATAGTGGTAGAGCACTTGTTTCACATGCAGGAGGTTCTGGATCCAGTCTTAAACACTGCCAAAACCAATCTAACCAAATCAAACCAAACCAAACCTGAAACACAAAGGGCTATTTCACTGTTCTTGATAGCTTTAGTTGTCAATTTGATACACCTGGGTAGACAGAGCCACAATTGGGGCATTGCCTCCATTGGACTGGTCTATGGCCATGGCTGTCAGGTATTTTCTTGGATTTTTGAGTGATGTGGGAGGGTCCAGCCCACTTTGGAAATTGCTACCCCTGGGCAGGTTGTTCTGTATTGTATAAGAAAGCAGGCTGAGCAGGGGCCAGGGGAGCAAGCCAGTAAGCAGTATTCCTCCATGGCCTGTGCTTCAGCTTCTGTTTCTAGGTTCCTGCTCTGAGTTCTTACCTTGGTCACCTTGATAACCTGTGACTCTGAAGATGTAGGCCAAATAAACCCTTTCCTCCTCTACTTGGTATTGGTCAGAGTGTTTTGTCACAGCAATTGAAGGCAAATAGAACATTCACTTTCCAGATTGTTAAGTAATTTGATAATAGTCAATGTCTATAAAGCATAGAAAAAGGCACTCTTGTAAAGAGCATTGGTAGAATTTTAAACTGGTATAATCTCCTTTGAAAAAAATTATCCTCCTTTGATATACTATCTTTGAAAATAGGCTATTTAATGACTTTATAATGGATAGCAAATGAAATAAGTTGTATATAGCAAAGTTATTGCACTTGCATTTCTAAACATATCCTATCAAGCATTTGGTCATAATCCCATTATATATTCATTAACTTTATTTATACATGTGTATATACATACAAGAACAAAACAATGATTTATGTGATTATGGTTTCCTATTTCTAAGGAACTTTTATTCTGTATATCAACTTACCATGTGGTCATGGAATATTTCTAAGCTTCTCATAATTTGTAGCACTGGACATCTGACCTTATGTAATCTCATCACCCATAATGTTAGGCTGCATTGTTTCACACTTGAATTTTAGGGTTATTTTCTTTTATCTATTACTTATAGCCTCTGTTCTCTACTCTGACACATTTTTGAATCTACCATCTTTGTCAAGTACGAGAAAGATATATAAGGGTATTTTAATTTT
>NW_008357993.1:3804175-3806084 GCF_000622305.1 Nannospalax galili | reverse complement strand
CATTTACTTAATCAAATTATATATAAAATATTTCTTCTTCATGAATTCACTATTTAATTGAACAAATTGTGACTCAGTAATTTTAGTTTAAGTATCATTTTAAAAGTCAAGTTATATAATTTTGAATATCAAAAGAACACATTTATATGCTTATTGTGTGAATTTTGACATTTTGGACATGTGAAGCATCCACATGATTATGAAGCAGCATGTCAGTTGTTGATGGCGAGTTAAGGATCCTGAGTTATTCCAAAACAATAAACATATCATACCTGCTAGGGGAATAATTTTGATTAATTTTAGAAAATTGTGAAGAGCTGTCCTTTTTATTTTTTTGCTGGTATTTTCTAATTTCTAATGAAGTCTGTTTAGTTTGTTACTATCAATCTGACATATATTAAAATTCTACAAGATTATATAAAGTGCTGAATCTTGTGTTCTGAAGTGTAACTCAACCTCTCTAGGCCTCTTGTTTTTTTAGTAAAAGTTAGAAAGAGATTAGAATCAGAATATGCTTATCTTTTATAATGGAATATAAATAAGTTCCCTTGATCGAAGAGTAATAATTCTATGTAGAAAAGAAATTCTTTTGAATCTTATAGAACTGGAGTTAGCAATATATAGCTTGTGAATCAAATCCATTTAAAAATATTTTATTTATTACTTTTATGAGTATGAGTGTATTGCTTGCATGTGTGTAAGTGCACCCTTGTCATTGCAATGCCCATGGAAGTCAGAAGAGAGTGTCATATCCCCTGGAACTGGTGTTACAGACAGTTGTTTGCTGCCAGTGGGTGCTGGGAATTGAACTGGGGTCCTCTGCAAGAGAACTCAGTGCTCTTAAGTGCTGAGCCATCTCTCCAGTCTCCAAATCAAGTCCATTTTTGCTTCCTGTTATTGAATAGCCCATGAACTAAGAATGATGTTAAGATTTTTAAATTGTTGAAGAAAATCAAAAGAATTATATTTTGTAGCATATGAAAATCATGTGAAACTTGAATATCAGAGTACATAAAGTTTTATTGGTGCACAACTGTGTTCATTCACCTGGTGTATGTGTCTCTGGGTGATTTCCTGCCACAATAGCAGAATCAAACAGTTGTGTTGTGACAGAGACCATATGTTGCTGTCTCATCAAGTCACACTGCTGCTTGGCACAGTACAAATCACGGTGACATAGTTGAGTGCCACACATGTTGCTGTACTGAAGCATTTCATTTACTTTTTTAATCAGTAGATTGTGGATTATTTTGTTATAGAATTAGATGGCAGAATACTAAGTTTGATCTCTAGCTGTAAGTCTGTAGAATTTTATCAGGGTGCAATCAAGGAATACTTTTGAAATTAGTAACTTGAAAGCTTTGGGAGAAATGTAAAAGAATTAGAGACAGATGTTATGTTAGGAAGATGGTTTGAAGAAAGCAAACTGTGCAGGAGAAATAGTTGGATTTGTTGGATTGGAGGTATATTAGGTTGGGTTTTAATTGAATATATTGGAGAGTTAAGAAGAGAAGAAGATAGAAATTAAGCAAAGAGAGTTAGAAAAAGGTCATAGAGGAAATAAGCAAGCAACAGAAGAGAAGAAAGTGATGAAGTCAGGAGTAGAGCTTTATTAAATTTGGCTCTGATGTAGCTTGGCCAAGACACTGTGAAACGAGGTTCTTTATCCTGTTACCTCAGGCAGGGATGATAGAAGGTGATTAGGACAGGCTCTGAAGTAGCATCCTGACCAAGTGAGATCATATGTCATATATAACAGAGTTTTATAAACAAAGCATTTTGTATTATTTCCTTATTTTAGTCATAACTGTTTAATAAGTAACTTAAAGGTTGGGATTGAAATAAAGTTTTATTTTATCTACATTATAAACTTTTAAAAGATTGTTTACTCTTTTGTAATTTCATATAT
>NW_008357993.1:3799348-3804139 GCF_000622305.1 Nannospalax galili | reverse complement strand
TGAAATTCAGTTTTCTTAAGAATAATTGCTAATTTTAAATCCAGTCATACATGCCTGCTTTTTAATGGTAGTTATAGACTGAAATGGCCCATTCAAGTCTACAAATCTCCCCATTCAAGTCTCCAAATCTCCATTTGTTTGCATAATTTTTATAATTTCTTGCATTGTTAATTTCTAGTTTCATTTTATTAGGGTTTGATAAGATGTAAGAAATTGCTTCAGTATTTTTTGTTTGTTTGTTAAGACTTGTTTTATGACCTAAAGTATCTGTTTCGGAAAAGTTCTACTTGCTAATAGAAAAAGTATTTATTCTATAGCTATTAGATTGAATATTTTGTAGATGTGTGTTTAGTTCATTTGATATATAATGTCTTTTTTTTTTTTTTTGGTCTTTTTTGAGACAGGGTCTCCTTGTAGCCCCAGCTGTCCTAGAACTCACTATGTAGACCAGGCTGACCTTGAGAGAAGGTCTTCCTGTAGCTCCAGCTGACCTGGAACTTTCTATGTAGATCAGGCAGTCCTTGAACTCACAGAGATCTGCCTGCCTCTGCCTCCCAAGTGCTTGGGATTAAAGGCCTGTGCTTTTGTACATTCAATAGTTCTTAATCAAATTTAGACTCCCCCCACCAACTGGACCTCATGTATTTTGTCATACCTGTTAAGTCCTATCTGGTCCAGCAGTTATCCCCAGATGTCCTTTGGTGCAAGTTCATTCACTGGAGCCTAGTCACCCTATCTAGAGAGTGTAAGGTCTCCTCTCCCT
This sequence comes from Nannospalax galili, assembly GCF_000622305.1. NCBI lineage: Eukaryota > Metazoa > Chordata > Mammalia > Rodentia > Spalacidae > Nannospalax > Nannospalax galili. The sequence goes on along the minus strand of NW_008357993.1, from coordinate 3,803,376 downwards.
CACCCAGCAGTAATCATTTTCCAACAGTTCCCAACCTAGGTCTGGCCAGCCACCCATTTCCCTTGTTCCTGTCTGGGCCCTTGTCTGATTGGACCAGCATGGGTTTTGTGCTGGACTCACCACTGCCACAAGTTCACATGAACAAGCTTCCAGTGGAAAGCCTCTGATTAGTTGTAAAATCTTTCTTCAGGAGATGAGTTCCTTTTCTCATTGCCCCAACTATTATGGAGATTCCTGGGGAAATTCTATATCCTTGGGACTCTTTGTTTCAATAGTCTTTGTAGTCTGATAACCAGAGAGGGGTATAAGTGTCTCTTTAGAATATATTCATCCCTGCCAGGCAAGTCAATTACATTTCCCTACTCACAATTTCTGTAATTACCATTTTTAGTAAATTCAATAGAAGTTTTAAAAAATATACACACATGTATGTAATGACTGCATTAAAGTTACTCCAGTATTCATTTCCTCATTAAATTCATTCAAGCTCATGGGGAGTCAGTCATTTATTGTTCCAATATGGCCATGAATAACACTTCAAAGGCAATCCCTTACCCAAAGTAATCTCTTCACTTACTTTGAACTTTTAGCACAGCTTCTTTGCAGTCATGAGGTCACTGCTTCAATCAAGACTAACTACCCTCCATTTCCCTATGTTCATGGACCAACCCTAACTCTTAAAATTTTTTCCATCCCCTCTTCTGCAGTTGTCCTTGAGCTGTGTGTGTGTGTGGGGGTGACGCTTAATATAGATGTCCTATCTAGGGACACACACTCTGCAGCCTCTTACTCCCTAAAACTTAGCCAGCTGTGGCCTTCTGTGTTCATCACTCTGTTGTATAAGGAAGCTTTGCTGATGAGAGTAGAGGGATGAACCAGTGTTCTCTCCACACCCTGATCTGCTATGTTCCATGAGCCTTAGGCGTAGAGGTTCCACTGTAGGTAAGTAACCTAGGGCTGGGCATCTCTCAGACGTATGTTCTCTGCATGTGACCAGTTGTGGAACCCTGCAATACCCCCATCTGTTGCAAAAAGAAGCTTCTTTGATGAGTGGTGTGCTGTATACTTGTCTTTGAGTACTAAGAGATAATCAAAGACTCTGGAAATAGCCTGTGTTATTTTGGGAGTCCTTTTGATTATGCTGACTGACTAGGAGATCTTTCCTGTTTGACACTGTGCTTTTTGCCATACGACCCCTAGGTATACACATGCACCAATGTGTATTTTTCAGAGTGTTCCCTAGCCAACTCATTTCCCTCTGGCTTCACATGCCACCCAAGCTCCATTAATCTCCCCCCCCAACCCCCCCAACCTCCCTTCTCCCTCCTGAGTTCAAGTACCTCTGCTATCCCAATATCGCCACCCTACCCTCATAACACCTATCTCCCACCATATCCCCTCTCCTGAGTTCCCTCCTCCCCCAACCCCTTGGTCCCCCTGCATATCCCTCTCCCTCTCCCAACTGGACACTCCCACTTTCCCCACCTGACCTCCCCCCCCCACAACATCTGTTCGTACTAGTCCCCTCTTTTGGGCTCTTTCTTTCCCTTTCCCTCTGTGTTTCCATTCCATTTTCCTGGCTCCTACTGTTACATCAGGATATATGCTTACATATAAGGGATTGGTGCTATCATTAGCAAATGAAGGAAAACATATGTTGCTAGCTGTTTTTCATGATTTTGTCTTTCTTTACTGCTGAGTAGAACTCCATTGTGTGCTGTACTTCTTAATTTCTTCTTTGACCCATTCATCATTCAGGAGTGCATTGTTTAGTCTCCATGAGTTTGTGTAGTTATTACAGTTTCCTTTGCTGTGGATTACATGTTTTATTGCATTGTGTTCTGATAGAATGCATGGAATGTTTTTTTTTTTCTTTCTTTTCTTTTTCTTTTGTTTGTTTGTAGAGGTTCATTTTGCATCCCAGAATGTGTCAATTTTAGAGAAACTTGCATGGGCTGCTGTGTAGAAAGTTTATTTTTTGGTTCTTGGATAGACTATTCTGTAGATGTCTGTTAGGTCCATTTATGTAAGATGTCATTTAATTCAGATGTCTCTCTGTTTATTCTTTGTCCAGTTGACCTGTCTATTGAAGGTAGTGGGGTATTGAAGTCATCTACTATTACTGAGTTGGGGTTAATCTGTGTTTTATAGTCCCATAGTTTGGTTTTTATGAAATTGTGTGCACTAGAGTTTGGTGCATATATATTCATGACTGTAATATGTTCTTGATCTATTGTTCTTTTGATTATAATGAAGGGATCCTGTTTTATCTTTTGATTAGTTTTAACTTGAAGTATATTTTGTCAGATATTAGAATTGCAACATCATTTTCTTGGAATATTTTTTCCATCATTTCACCCTAAGGTAGTACCCATCCTTGAAGATTACATAGAGTTTTTTGAAGATAAAAAAAGGTGGATTTTCTTTTTTAATCCATTCCAGTAGCCTTGTCTTTTGACTGGGGAGTTGAGGCCATTGATATTTGGAGTTATTATTGAAAGGTGTGTATTGGTTACTCTTATTTTAACTTATTTGTGTTCTTGACTCTATTTTGTGTTTCCTTTATTACACCTTTCCTTGTTTTCTTTCTGTAACATCTTGGGTATCTTCCTATCTTCAGTCTTTTGTATTGCTTCATGTATTCTTTGTAGGCCTGGTTTGATGGCCGTGAATTCTTTCAGACTATTCATGTCATAGAAAATTTTCTGTTCCTTTTTGATAGTGACAGTTTTTTTGGATAAAGTGTTCCGGGTTGGCATCCATGGTTGATTAGAAGTGGAAATACTTTGGTCCAGGGTCTTCTGGTTTTCATAGTTTGAATTGAAATGTCAGCTGTAATTCTGATGGGTTTTCCTTTATATCTTACTTGTCATTTTTCTCTAAGAGCTTTCAATAACCTCTCTTTGTTCTGTACATTTACTGTTTTTACTATGATATGCTGTGGAGAATTTTGTTTTGGTCCTTTCTAATTGGTGTTCTATGTGCTTCTTAAATCTGTATAGGTATGTCTTTCCTTACTTAAGGGAAGTTTTCTTCTATAATCTTGTTGAAGATCTGGTTGATGCCATTGGCTTGAGATTGTTCTTCCTGTATGCCTATGATGTGTAGATTTTGTCTTTTCCTAGTATCTAACATTTCTTGCATATTCCATTCCTGTGTTTTAAAAAATTTTTTATTATCTTTGCTTGAGTGGTCCAAGTCATCAACTTTGTCGTCCAGTCTTGATCACTTGAATTAATACAGCTATACAATACTGTACTGAGTATAAACCCTATAAGACATAAAATTAAATGAGGTTTTAACCTTTAAAAAGATCTCCATTTCATTATTAAAATACACAGTTTCATACAGAAAATTTCATTTTTAATGCAATTAACACTAAAATGTTTGCACATGCATTTCTAAATTCTATATATCTGATTATTACTAGTCTCAGTTGGTTACTTTCTGATCTCCTTGGCATCTGAGCATGGATAAAAAGTCATCAGGTAGATTTCAATGGTAAAGTTTCTCACATCTACTAATTATTAAGGAGCAAATTTTCACGCTTTGAAGAATTATTTTTTTAATTTTTAAAAAATTTAATAGCCACATGCACTTCCCAAATGGCACCCTCCCATAGCCTACCTCCCCCCACTAGAGCCCTTATACTCTGTCATCCCTGCTACTGTCTGCTGTGTTGTCGGCACACAGACAGGGCATCAGATTCCCTGAAACTGGAGTTATAAACTGTTGTTAGCTGCCATGTGCGTGCTGGAATTCAAACCCGGGTCTTCTGCAAGAACAACCAGTGTTCTTAACCCATTTCATTTTAAAATATGCTGTTTCCTACATTTTTAAATATTATTTTTAAATTTTTTAAGAAGAAGCATATCATTACTGCTTTAATATGATCATTAACAGTTTCCAGAGCAAAGATAACACCTCTTTCAAAAGTAGCTATAAAATTTTTAGGTTCGCTGTTGAATTAATACAGTTATACAATATTGAACTCAGTATAAGCCCTGTAAGACATAAAATTGGAAGCG
>NW_008357993.1:3798673-3799169 GCF_000622305.1 Nannospalax galili | reverse complement strand
CCCATTTCTAAAAAGGGTTAATGACTTGACAACCAAGTTGGAAGACTGGTTGAGAAGCTAGAGATGTGGAATCTATGTTTGAATAACAAATTTCCAAATAATTTTACCTAGGTTGTGTAGTCCATTTTCTGTGGTTTGAGGTGAGTGAAGAGTTTGTGGTGTGATTAAAAATTCCCAGTGTTGTGCTGTTAACACAGTGGACAGTAACAGGGAAAACAGAGAATATGGGCTCCAGTGGTGGGGATGAGGCTATGGGAGGGATGCTGGTATAAGGATGAATAATATTGTTTATGATGTTTTTTATGACATACACACAAATAAAAAAATGAGTTATATTTGAGGAAGAAGCATAAAAATTTACTTCATGTTAATTAGTAGATGTGAAAAACATTACCATTGAAATTTACTTGATGACTTTATAACCATGCTCAGATGCCAGGGAACTCAGAAAATAACCAACTGTGACCAGTAGCAATCAAATTTATATAGATTAGAT
>NW_008357993.1:3772044-3798534 GCF_000622305.1 Nannospalax galili | reverse complement strand
ACTGAGTACAATATTGTATAACTGTAATAATTCAACTGTAAACCTAAAAATTTACAGCCAATTTTGAAAGAGATGCATCTTAGCTCAGGAAATTGTTATTGAATATGTTAATGCTGTTGTAATGAAATGCTTCTAATTATATGGTTATTAAATAATTTAAAAAAACCTCTATTTCATTTTAAAACATATTGTTTCTTACAGAAAGATTCATTGTTTTTGCTACTAACGCTGAGATGTTGGCACATGTGTCTCTAATCTGTATGTATCTGATTATTACTAGTCATAATCGGTTGCATTTGGATCCTTGGTGGTTGTGTATGTCTATAAAGTCATCGGGTAGATTTCAGTGGTAATGTTTATAACCTCCACTAATTAACATGATGTAAATTTTTATGCTTCCTACGAAAATATAATACATTTAAAAAATTTTGTTGATTTTTGTGTGTGTGTGTATGTCACACAGAACATCCCAAACCATCTTATTCAACTATACACCCACTTCCCAGATGGCACCCTCCCATAGCCTCCCTCCCCCAACTAGAGCCCTTATACTCTTGTTACCCTGCTACTGTCCACTGTGTGGTCAGTACCCCCAGCCATTCCCACTACTTGTCCATCTGGTGAATCTAGTCAGCCTATCCAGAGGTCTTTGTTTTAGGAAGGTCAGCTGTTCCTCATCTAGCAGCAATCAGTTGTCAATATTCCTTTAGATAAGATTGGGATCTGCTGTTCATTTTCCCAGTTCTATGCTGGGTTACTATCTGGGACTCTCTTGGGCCAACACGTTGTCTATAACAGGCATCATATAGTGATCCAAAACACCACTGGAGTTATTTCCCTGTTTATAAATACCACTTCGGTGCCAGAAGCTCCCAGCGTATGCATGTTCCAGGTACCTAGGAACCTGCAGGGACAGGTTGGGAGTCCTAAACCAATTTATTTTTACTCTTAAGGTCATTTGAGGATCTGTTCCTCAGGGGTCACATGGGCTTGGGAGGAGCCCCTAGCTCCCTTCTTTTACCAGTTCCATCTATGTGAAGATAAGTCAAAGGTCCTGCTGGTTGGCGGTTGGCTTCACTTGGAAGCATGGAGGAAATGATTCCTCTGTGTTGACCCTCCTCTTTTTAGACTGGACACTGATTCATGTCCATCTGGTGGGGTCTCCTTGGCCTTCTTGATCAAGAGGACAGGTAACCCACCACAATTACAGGACATTTTGAGAGATGCTCACAGTCCCTGGGAACTAGTCGACCTAGGAGGGCACGGAGCAAAAATTGTCCTTTATGTCCCTACGACCAAATTAGTATAGGCCTCAAAGTATGTCTGTTAAATATCCAAGAAGGTTAGTTCCACCAGTCTGGTATTTTTAATTACTGTGTGTCATGTAGATAAATCGTGGCCAAAGACCAGTTCATCTCAGATAAACCTTACCTAGACATATATTTCTTGATCTGGCATGTATAATTTGTCAGAAAATTGTTGGACTGATATGGTTCCCTCTGGTTTTTAAAACTAGCTAGACATTATTATCTCTCGCATTGTCTAACATCTCCATCATGGTTTCCCCCATTAAGGTGCCCCCATTTTCTCCCTTTGTCCCTTAATAATACCCTCCCCTATGGTCCTACCTCTCTTGACCTTGTTTTTTCCCTTTATCCCCTAGGTTCCTTGTATACCCTTCCCTCCCCCCTCCCTTAAACTAACCCAACTTTTTGTTTTGTCTTTTTGAGACAGGTTCTTCTTGTAGCCCCAGCTGTACTGGAAGTCACTATGTAAACCAGGCTGGCCTCAAACTCACAAAGATCTGCTTTCCTCTGCCTCCCAAGTGCTGGATTAAAGGCATGTGCCACCACACCCGCAAACTAACCCAAATTTTATATATATATCTCCCTTATTAATGCCTGTTTCCTACTGTTCTTCTCTTTCAGGTTTATTTCCTTTACCTCCCTGGTTCCTTTCCATTATCCTGGTTCCTGTAGTTATGTCTGGATACATACTCACTTATCAGGATTTGGCTCTAGGATCCACATTTGAGGGAGAACATATGTCAATTTTTTTTTTCTGAGTCTGCGTCACTTCCCTTAGTATAACAGTTTCTAGTTCTATCCATTTACCTGCAGTTTTCATGATTTCATCTTTCTTTACTGCTGAGTAAAACTCCATCATATAAATTAATCACATTTTCATTATCCACTCGTCAATTGAGGGGCACTTAGGTTGCTTTCATCTCTTAGCTATTGTGAAAAGAGCAGCAACAAACAAGGATGTACAAATGTCTCTGAAATAGGATGAGTTCTTTGGGTATATGCCAAGAAGTGGTATAACTGGGTCAAAGTGGTATAACTGGGTCTACAGTACCAGATGTGTGTTCCACCCCAAGGAGTGGGTATTACATCCCATCGAAAATTTGCTGGTTGTACATAAACTTGACGCTCCACTATTGCACCAACAGGAACATCTTGTTTGGTATGTTGATTATACAACATGTGGGGTTCTTTGTTGAGGAACATTATAGGGAACTATTTTCACCCAGTCATCTGTGTTTTGCCTTTTGGCACCATGAAAGCCACCTGTCCAGTGGCAGGAAGTTTCCAGCTTAGTCCAAGCTTGATTTCTCCCTCTCCCACACTCACATCATGCAGTGTCCTCAGCAATAGGGTTTTTCCTGTCCACTTCTGATGTACAACCAACATTATTGGCAGTAGCCTTTATTGTTTTGGGGACCTCTAGTATCCCTCAGGCCAACAGCTTATAGGGAGCATCTTATCTTTGGCACTGGGCTTTTCATTTAACAATTGTGTTGCTTCTGGAAGGGCTTTCTTCTATCTCCGTAGGGTTGCTTAAGGCTTTTTTTTTTTTTTTTTTTTTTTTACTGTGTATCTGGAGAATTTGTTTTCCCCCTTTGTTCCCATAGTTATTTGTATAGTCTTCCTTCCCCTTCCTTCCCTTTAACTGCCCCCTTTTTACATACTTCTCCCGTAATGACCCCTTTATCCTACTAATCTCTCTCGGGTTCCCTCTTTCCTTTACCTCCCTGTTTTCATTCCATATTCACATTTGAATTTTTATTGGAGGAAGAGGATGGCTCCAGGTAGGTTAGTAGCATGCTCTGAAGCAGGATGAAGGGTCCTAAGCCAAAGGCATGATGATTGGGACCAAGGCAGTTCCTGCCTAGATAAGCAGGGCAGATGTGATTCCTGGACAGTGAATGGGGCTGATTATAAAAGCCTGGGTCTTGTCTTCCTTCCCTTCTCTCCTCTCTCCTCCCCTTCCCTCCCCTCGTCCTCTCTCCCCCTCCCTTTCCCCCTCTTTCTTTCCCCCTCCCTCTTTCCGCCTCCCTCTTCCCTTCCCCTCCCCTCCCATCCCCTATCCTCTTCTTTCTTTTTCCTTCCTTTAAGACAAGGTCTCACCATGTAACCCCTCCTAGCCTGGAATTCACTATGGCTGGCCTTGAACTCACAGAGATCTCCCTGCCCGTGAGTTCTGGGTTTAAAGGTGTACACCATTATGCCTGCCACACTTTTTTTTCCTACTCTGTCTTTCTGATTGCTCAGTAGCTCAGTCTCTGAATGGAATTCCATATATCTTGTATAGTTTATTTTATTTTTTACTTTTAAAGTTTTTTTTTGTTGTTGTTGTTTTTGAGGCAGGGTCTCCCTGTTGTCCCAGCTGGCCTGGAACTCACTGTGTAGACCAGGTGGGCCTTGAACTCACAGAGATTCACCTGCCTCTGCCTCCTGAGTGCTGGGACTAAAGGCATGTGCCACCATGCCTGGCTTTATTTTTAAAAGTTTATGTGTGTGTGTGTGTGTGTGTGTGTGTGTGTGCGTGCGTGTGCACGCGCCTGCCTGATCTGTGTGTGGGTATATGCATGTGCCACAGTGTGTAAGTGGAGATCAGAAGAGAAGTTTGTGGTGTTAGTTAGTCCTTCTACTTTTATATGGGGTCCAGGAATCTAACTCAAGTCATTAGGCTTGTGTGCAGCAATTTAAATGCCTTTACCTGCTGATCCATCTTGTTGGCCCCCATACTGTTAATTTTTCTTACTTTTTTCTTTATTATTATGTGAATGTAGTAATTCATCTACATTGTCTTCAAATACAAGTATTCTATTTTGATTAAGTCTATTGATGAGGAATTAAACTGAAATCAAAAAATATTTACTAATTTTTATTATTTTATGTCTGAGTGCATTGCCTGCATGTATGTGAATGCACCTGTGTCATGCAATGCCTGCAGAGATCAGAAGAGGGCATTGGATTTCTCGGAACTGGAGTTGGGAATGGTTGTTAGCTGCCCTGTGGGTGCTGGGAACATGACCATGTCCTTTGCATGAACAGTCATTGCTCTTAATCACTGAGCCAGCTCTCCAGCCCCTGAATTTTTTATTTAATTCATTGAGATTTTAATTTTCAACAATTCTGTTCAATTCTTTTTCAACATCTCTCTTTATTATATTGCTGTTTCATATCCTATATTGTCTTGATCTATTCACCTTTGTCTAGTATATCATTCACTTATATATTTTGTGATTTATTTACTAGAGAATTATGAACTTTTGGAGGACTGTGATGACTAATCTTGGTTGTCAACTTGACAGACTGGGAAAGAAGGAACCTCAATTGAAGAATTTCCTCGATTAGATTGGCCTCTGGACATGTCTCTGGGGCATTTTCTTGATTGCTTATTGATGTAGGAGGACCTAATTCATTGTGGGTGGTACCATTCCTGGGCAGTTGGGCCTGGGCTATACAAGAAAAGTAACTGAGTGTGTGTCTGTGAGCCAGCTAGCAAGTTGGATCCTCCATGCCCTCTGCTCAGTTCCTGCCTTCAGGTTCCTACCTTGAGTTCCTGCCTGACTTTCCTTAGTGATAGATTGTTACCTTGAAATGTAGGCCAAGAAATAAACCCTTTTTTCCCCAAGTGGCTTTTGGTCAGAGTGTTCTATCACAGCAACATGAAGCAAACTAGGAAAAGGACTCATGTTGATTTGTTTTTTTCACATTTCTTGTGTTTCTATGTTGTGATTCTTAGGTCTGCAGGGTTGGGTTTCTCTTCATTTTAAATGTTTTTTATTGGTATATATTGTTTTTTATCTTTTTGGTCATTTTTTGAAACAAGGTCTCCCTGTAGCCCCAGCTGGCCTGGAACTCAATATGTAGATCAAGCTGGCCGTGAACTCACAGAGATCTGCCTGCCTCTGCCTCCCAAGTGCTGGGACTAAAGGCATGTGCCACCATGCCAAGCCTTTATTGATATATGTTATATAATAATACAATTGTTATTTCTCTCTGCTCTTGCTAAGTGGTAAATGTCTAGAAGCAGGACTGTGGGTTTACTCTAGTGTGTCTACTTGGGGCTGGGCCATCACCTGGGAGTTTTGTGCCCTTCAGTTTTAGTATTTGCTAAGGTTTGAGTGGGATAAAGTCACAGCTAAAGTGCAGTTTTCCTCACTTGGGATGGAGTTCCACTCAGCAGCAAAGTACCACCCAGTGTTCTTGAGATTCTGGGCTCCATCTTCAGTGGTTTTCAGAGAAGAGAAAACAAGCCACTGTAACTACATTGATACAAATCAGATACAGAAATACTGTAGGAACCAACTGAGAACAACAACTACAATATCAATAAAAATAGAAAAGAATGGGTCAAAGATAATATAGTCTCTAATATGTTGAAAGATTAATAAAGGAAAGGGAGGAAATGGAAAAAAACGATTTTTTTAAAAATAAAAGAGATGTAAAAGAGCAAGAAAACCAATTAAAAATAAATAAATAAAATAGGTTATAGTAAGAAAAAAAATAATTAAGAACAAAATGAATGGAGTTGAGAATTCCTTGTGGTCAAGGTCCTTGACTTGGAGAAGCTTCTTTTCATGTCATCTAATAACTGCAAAGCAGCAGGCATGGGAGCACAGGATGACTGAGGCCTGTTGTATTTCTGCACAAGCACAACCACACAGGCTGGGGCCTGCCCTGAGTTCCTCGCTGGGAAGGATAAGCATGTGTTGTAAGCAGCAGCGCTGCATTCACTCCATAGGCTTTTTGTATGTTCACCTGCAACCACCACTGTAGTGTGTGCTTCAGATGTACATGGACCAGGCAGTTGCAGTCAGCCCACAGGCCTCTCAGCTGTGCACCAGAAGGCATGGCAAATGTCCACATTGCACTGTATTTTTCAGTGTCTAAAGAGTCAGGTAAGGAAGCAGACCACTGATTTCTGAACTGGAGGATAGGCTGATGTAGGGAATGGGGAGAATGGGAACACAGCAGTGTTCCAGCCTTGATATCTACACTCTCAGACACAGTTAAGCTAAAGCACATGCGGTTGCTGTCACGCCTTACAGAGGGCAGGACTGCTAGAGAACATGAATTGAGGGTGTGGGTGCTGGAAACTGAACCCTAGTCCTCTTCAAGAGCAGCCAGTACTCTTAACCAGAGCCATCTTGCCAGCCCACATTTTCAAACTTCTTAAATCCCTGACTACATTTAAGGCTTTGGGAAATGTGGGCTTCAACTCTGGCTAGGGCTGCAGTCTGCTATTATCTTTAGGGTTGCCTGAATTCTCCATCACCCTGTGCTTAAAGCATTGGTTTGGTTTTCCGAACTCCCTCTACTGAGTTGCCCAGATTGGAGTTGGGGAATGCTTTGTACTTGGCTTTGTCTTTCTGCTTCTTCGTGCAGTTAGGTTTCCTGTCACCCCTTGCTTGATTCCTCGAGCATTTCCTTTCTTTCTCTCTTTGGAATTTTTTTTTGGAAATATTATTTCCCCTTTGTTTCCCTGACCCTCTTCACCCAGAACCACATGAAATGCTAGTCTACCATTTGAGCCCAGAATTCCCTGAATTTTTTTCTTGATGAACCTGTTTTTGTCTACTTTCATATTGGATTATCTTCTTTCTAAGAGATTTCTACAGTAAAAGTGTTTTTGCTCATAATTTGTGCTGCAAGCTTTTAACTTCTGATCTAATTTACTTATTTCTTTTACTTCAAATAAATGTAAAATTCTATAGAGCTAGATTATTTGATATTTTCTTTCTATCTTTAGGACTTTGTTTTTCTTGGATGGAGTGTTGAGGTGTCCCATGGTACAATATCTAGATTCTTTGTGTCTCAAAGAATGAATTGAAAGGACATGCAATAATAGTACTAGTGGAGGTATAGATTTATTAAAAGTGAGAGTCACAGCTTAGATTAGACTCTACACAATAGGAGCCCAAGCAAGCAGCTTGAGTTATTTGTGTGTGTCGGGGGGGGGGGGTTATAAATTTAGGTAGAAGGAGGAGCTTCTGCCTTTTCCCCAGGGGCAAGAATGGGGTGAATTCTTACACTGATTGACAAATGGGGGCTGCCATATAACTTTTGAAAATCTGAGTGTGCATGCATGAACATCCAATGATTTTAAGCATATATATTCCCCATCATGCATATGCATGAGATGGTAAAAAAAGTTTTTCCCCTGACTGTTCTCTTCAATGACACTGTGAACAATACTGGTTTAAGCTACCCTTTTCTATCTTTCTTTCTACCAGGAAATGGCTGAACCCAAATAACTCGAGGGGAGGTGATCATTGTTGCCTTTCTGGGAAGGGACAGATAGACTTTCCATGGGTGTTGTTCTGGTAGCTAGGCTGTTCCTATCTGTGCCTGCCTCAGAGTCTTGCTTTGAAAGTCTGGAGATGAGGTTTAATATGATATAATGGGTATGTATATTTTTCTGGTAGAAATACTGTCATTAAGGACTTAATCCATTTTATGCAGCCATAAATTATTTGGCCTGTGAATACATTAATTTTGTGTAGTAAATTATCTTTGAATCTAATATAGAGGACACTCTAAATCACTAGAATATGTAAACATAGAAATGGTTTATCATTAATTTAAATTTCTAAAATACTGCATCTTTCTTTTCTTTAAAATAAAATAAATGAATTAGTATCTGTCACCTAAGATTGTTATAGGTAATATATATAAAAATACTAATTACCATTTTCTCAATGTCTACCAAAATGGCAATTTATAATATATGTTACTTCATTTTATCCTACAATGCTAATGAGGTAGGTATTGCTATGCCAAAATTGTAAGTGAGAACATAGATTCTATGAACTGAGGAACTTTCCTAGCCTCATAAAAATGGGCAAAGCCAGAATGCAAACATGCTTATCTGAAGCAAAAAATGTGATCTCTTCACAAGAGCATGCTTTTCCTAGGACATGAACGGTATTCGTTTGCTCAGTTCTTTTTTCTTTTCTCACTTTTTCTTTCAGCTTCTTTTTTTATTTTAAGAAATAAGACCTGTAATGTTACTAAGCCACATTAAGACTGTACCTGAATAAAAATATCTGCCTGATTCTTAACATTGAGAGTTTGTTCCTTAACAGTATCTCTAGCACCTTTAGTTGGGGAACTATAAGCTTGGACCCATTCTTACCTTATCATAGAATCTTGCCCTTTGATTCCTAGGCCTAAAATATCTCATACACACAATGTCAAAATTCTCCTCAATTATTCTGTCTTCAGTGAAGATACGAATATAAATACATTGCTTCAAGCACTTTGATATACTGACTCAAGTACACCCAAATTCATTATCTTGAGTGGACTACAAAGTGGGGTCCCCGGGGTCAGGGTCAGGTGCCCAGGTCACAAAAGCACATGACTAAGTGAGCATGTGTGCCATTATGAGCAGTAGTTTTTTGGTGCAAAGTTGTAAGTCATTACTACAAAGGTGGTGAACCAACACTGCCCAAGAGTACTTACTTTGCATATTGAAATGATTTGTGCCATCAGTAAGGTAAACCATCTACATGTTAATGTTTAGCATTTGAAACATGGCTTCAGCAACTAAGGAACTGAAATTTTACCTTAAATTACATGTGGCTACTGTTTTGCAGATTTCTATGTGTGCATATATTTTTGGTATATATAAGTCAACATATTTAATATGTTGATTGCTATTGATGAAATTCTTCATTCCAGGTTGAAAACTTTAGCAGAAGAGCTTATGCAGACACAGCAGATGATTTTAAACAAGGAGGAAGCTGTCCTAGTGCTGGAGAAGAGAATTGAAGAATCTTCTAAGAGTTGTGAAAAGAAGTCTGAGTGAGTAAAGGGAAAAACATTTAAAGAATAAAGTTTAATTGATTCAGTTTTACAAAAATGCTTGTTACATACTTTTATAGACACAGCATTTCCAGAAATAGAAATTGTTAAAAGTCTAAAATTTTCCGTAGTTGAGTTACTTTGTAGGACTCTAGAAAACTGATTGTGTCTCTATAAAATGTGTTCTAGAAAAGTGATTCTCTGTTAGTTGAGTTACTTTGTAGGACTCTAGAAAATTGATTATGTCTCTATAAAATGTGTTCTAGAAAACTGATTCTGTGTTTTTGTAAATGTAATACCCTTGTTATATGTCTAAATGTTTAAACATTTTGAACTATTTTGCAAGAAATGCTCTGTTAAAAGATGCCTTTATTTCTCTACATCTATTTTTAGATTTACTGTGAATTCCTTTGTAAAACAGTGGCAGAGCAATGTTATCTAGCAAATGGCTGTTACTGTATTAGAATTCAGCAAATTATTAGAAAAGAGTGGTGTGCTTCATATAAAAATGAAGTTGAGATGTACTTTGCTGTTATTGTCTTACTGCTGTTTGTCTTGCTGGTTTCTGATTTGCAGATATCTTCCTGGGTCTTCTAGTTGTGCTTGCCTTATTCATTCTTTTTTAAAAATATTTTATTTAGTTTTTTTTTTAATTTTATGTTTGAGCATATTGGCTGCATGTATGTAAGTGCAGCTGTTTTGTCATGCAGATGCCAGAAGAGGGCATTGGATCCCCTGGAACTGGAGGTATTGATGGTTATTAGCTGCCATGTGGGTGCTGGGAATTGAACCTGGATCCTCTACAAGAGCAGCTAGTGCTCTTAACCACTGAGTCATCTCTCCAGCTCCCACTTGATGCATTCTTATTGTATGTGTGTGTGTTTGTGTGTGTGTACACGTGTGAAGGAACTTGTTCATGTGTGTATGTATTCATGTATATATGTACATGAGTATGAAAGCCAGAGTTCAACATTAGGTATCTTCCTCAATTACTCTCCATTTTATTTTTTGAAACAGTCTTTTACATTGGGCCTGGTTTGCCTATTCAGCTAGATTGGCTGGCCAACAAGCCCTAGGAATTCTTTTGTCTCTGTCTCCCTCACACTGGAATTATAGGCACTCGCATGCCTGGCTTAAAGAAAAAATTTGTGCTGGACGTGGTGGCTCACGCCTTTAATCCCAGTACTTGGGAGGCAGAGGTAGGCAGATCTCTGTGAGTTTGAGGCCAACCTGGTCTATATATCAAGTTCCAGGCCACCTGGAGCTTCAGGGAAACCCAGTTTCAAAACAAAAACAACAACAAATATTTGTGTTTATCCTTTGGTAATTTTATACATAAATAAAATATATTTAGATCAAATCCACCTCCGCCCCCAGTCTCCTTTTCTAACTCCTCCTGGATTTCCCCATTCTCCTGCGAACTTCATTTCATTCTTCTTCCTCCTTCTCTTTTTCCTTCTCCTCCTCTTCTTTGCCCTCTTCTTTCTTTCCCCACCCCTGCCCCACTGAGTCCCATTAATGTTGCCTGTATTTTCTTTTATTATTATTATTATTTAAATTTTATGTGTATGCGTGTATTGCCTACATATAGGTACTTCACCCAGTGGCTGCTACTAGCTGAGCCATCTCTCCAGCCCCCCTTAAATATTTTATTTATTTATTATTATTTTTTTAATTTTATTTAATGGTGCCTGTATTTTCATGGCTGTAGAGTGCCCATTGACTGGAGCATGGGCAATCTACAGCACTGCTATAGAAAACTGACTCTTCCTTCCTTAGTGACTATCAGCTGCCAGTAGTGCTCCAACTAGGAATTGGGCCTTGTGATCCCATTCCTTCCCCATGCTAGATTGTTGACTGACTTCCTCTTGTGCAGGTCTTTCTTATACTTGACAGCTACTTTGAGTTCATGAATGAAATAGGCTTGTCATGTCCAGAACACATTATTTTGTATCAGTCTTTCCCAACCTCTGATCTTTCTGTCCCCTCTTCCACTGTATTCTCTGACCCTTGTGGGCAAGGGTTGTGGTACAGATGTCCCATTTAGGGCTGAACACTCCACAGTTAAATATTCTCTGTACTATGGCTAGTTTTTAGTCTCTCCTTTAACCTCCATCTGCTGCATAAAGAAGCTTATCTGATAGAGTGGTCTATGGGTATACTAGTCTATGGGTATAAATTAAGTATTTATGTGACAGTTTGATAATATGTCAATTTAGCAGAATAATAGTAGAGCCTCTGACCTCACAAGTCACAGGTTCTTGGCAGGTTTACTGTACAAGGCATTAGTTCCCTCCTGTGGAGCAGGCTTTAAGTCCATCTAGAAGGCTGTTGGTTAACCCCAATTATGTCACTATTGCATCTGAATGGGCATATCTTGCCAGGTTTGTCAGGTTACCAGGTTATTGTAGCTCCTAGGGTTCATAGGTAGGTAAGACTGTTGATGGTACCTTCCTGTACAATAAAAGCCAGCCAGTATGGAGGAAGCTTCTAGCTATTTTTCCATGTCCTATGATCAAAGTATGTGGTGTCTTCAGCAGTAGGATCTTACCATCAAATTTTAATGGGTAATGAAGACCAGTGGTAATAACCTGTCTCATGGGTGCAAGGATTAAACTCAGGTTCTCATACTTGGGTGGCAAGTACTTTGCCAATTGAGCCATCTTCCCAGCCTTGTTGTCACTTACTGATTGCTTGTGTGTGTGTGTGTGTGTGTGTGTGTGTGTGTGTGTATGTGTGTGTGTGCATATGTTTGTACAGATGTGCACATGTGTGTGTGTGCATATATGTGTATGTATGTGGAGGCCTCCTAGATTTTGGTCCACCTTGTTTTTGAGACAGGCTATCTCGCTGAATCTGGAGCTCATTGATTTGACTAGGCTGGCTGACCAGTGTACTCTGGGAATTTGTCTCTTCTCTCCCCACCCCCCTGGCACTGAGGTTTCAGATACATACCACTATACCTGGTTTTTATGTGGGCACTTTGGGATTGAACTCAAGTTCTCATGCCTTCATGGAAGGCACTTTACTAACTGAGCCATCTCCCCAGACATTGCAGCATCTTTTCTACTGATAATCAGTTGTAATGGCTTGCAACTATAGCAGTAGATGCTAGCATGGTTTCTGGTTTCTCTGGTTCTGACTGGAGCATATAAATTTTGTGCTCTCATACTCTCACAACTGCTTCAATTTGTCAAGTCTCTCAAGGATTTGTGATGGGTTGAATTTCTCTGTTTTATACTTGCTTTTATATTTTGGCACAACTTCTTGAACATTTCTATTTCTGTTGAATTTCTGGTCCTTTTACTTCTGTCATAGTCAGCAGATGAACTTCCATACCAAACAAAAAAATCTTAAGTATTGAATGACTATGCCCTTGTCTAGGGGAACTAGACATCTGATTCTGTGAAAGGGTATTCATCCTTACTACCCATCATTTTTCAATAGCGTTTACTTGCTTTAAGCCTACTTCTCATTATTTTAGAAAGTATTGCCTGAGAGGCAGAGAAAGAGGCAGGTGGATCTCTGTGAGTTCAAGGCCAGCCTACTCTATATAGCAAGTTTGAGGCTAGCCTGGGCTACATAGTGAGACCCTATAGCAAAGAGAGAGAAATAAAGAGTATTATCTTTTATTTCCCCAGAGATTTTATATTATTATACACCATATGTTCACCATTTATTCTCAGCTGGTCCTTATCTTGCTTTTTAAGTCTTGACTCCCAAAACATTAATCTTCATCCTGTCCCCATCTTTGAGGTGTTGGGCATAGAATCCAGGGCTGACACATGCCAGGCAAGTACTCTACTATCACTCAGCTATACCTCTTAACTCCTGAAGCCTTTTAAAATTCTCCATATTTTTCCCAACTACTGTCTTTGCCTTCTCTTCTCTTAATTTGAACTCATTCTAGGAGTAATTATTCTCACTCATTTCCTCAATTCCCACTTAGTTTTCAACCCATGTATATCTGGCTTTTGCCCCACCACTATAGAAATAGGAATCTCAGAGATTACCAGTGACTTCTAGTAGGTACTGCTTATCTTTCTGGACCTCTAAATCACACCTGGCTTTCTTAATCACATCCGCTGTTCTTTCTTTTCCTGTCACACGTGAAATCCAAGATGCCAGATTACCTCTTTTTTGGATCACTCTTTTCAACCTTATTCTCTTCCACTTAACCAATCCATTTGGAGTTTCAGAAAGCATGATGCTAGGCTTTGTGACTCCTCTCCCTGACCTTTCTTCAGGTGGTCTTCCAAAGAGGACTCACATTTATTATTCTCACTAATATTTCTTGCCTTTGTTGCATGCATCTTTGAATGTCATAGAAATACTCCCATACTTCCTGAATTATATCTGTGTGTGTGTGTGTGTGTATGTTTGAGACAGGGTCTCCCTGTAGCCCCAGAGAGCCTGGAACTCACTATGTAGACAAGGCTGACCTTGAACTCACAGAGATCTGCCTGCCTCTCCTGGGATTAAAAGCCTATGCCACCATGCCTGGCTCCCTGAATTACAACTCTTACTACAGCCCAATCCAACCTCAACCTCCAGGTTCACTCTCAGTATTCCTTATGCAGTGAATGACAACATCATTCATCCTGTTTTAGTACCAAAAAATGGACATTTTGATTGCCATATTTATCTCAATAAAAACTATACAAAAAGTTGTTTGAATGTCTATCTTTTGGAGACTAACTCTCAATATTGGTAATTGACTGTTACAAGGATAGAGCTCTCAAGAAATGTAGTTTTTTTTCATCCTGATCTATACAGGGTTAATTCCCTTTTCCCTCTCTCCAGTCACTCTTTTATTTCTGAACAAAAATACCTCCCCACTAAAGAAAAGGAAATACAGGATTTTCCCTAAATGTTCCTAGGTATCACAGTTATAGGCAAATTTAGGCGCGATTGGCTCTTCTCTTTTGCTGTTGTTGTTTGCTGTGGATCATGCGATTATTCATTTTGTTTTGGCAGGATCTAGTTTTTCTGCATTTTGTTTCTTTCTTTATTCATTGGCACCCCTCCCATTTCTCATTCTTTTCTTTGAAAATTTCACTCCCTGTAATTCACTGTGTAGCCCTCACACATGCTTGCATGAGGGCTTGTGCCATTAATAGCCATACAGTACCTGCCGCTCTAGAGCAGTGACATTTAAAGTCCTTGGGGCATCAGGAGGTCAGGCCAGGCAGGGTGCAGTGGAGCTGAGGTACCCAAGGGATAGGGGTGGAGCTGGCTTCAGAAGTGACCAATCATCCCTTTAGAAGCCATGCAGGCTAATAGCATTCTTAGAAGAGTAAGTTAGAAGGGTTACATGGGCAAATTTTCAGGGGTGAGTCCTCGTTAACTCAGTCCCATGAGCCTTTGCTACCATGGAGTTCATGTTAGCTTCAGGGCATAATATAAACACTGAAATATGAAGTATATTTATGTGTGTTATTGCTAAATCTCATTAACTCTGACATTGGTGGATTTAACTTTGCCTCTGTGTTTATATATTAAAATATTCTGAAAAAGATTTTATGATGATGCACTTATATTTTCCCCCTTAATATTAACTGGGCATTTTCTTTTATTGTGTCCACACCCACATATATACTTAAGTACATATATAATAAGAATAAATTTTGATCAAATTTTAAACATGAATTAATAATTATTTTTAAGGTCACACATGTCCAACCTGGGCTGTAAAGGGAGACTCTGTTTTCGTTTCTTTCTTTTTTTAAAAAGAATCATCTTAGCCAGCATGGTGACGCACATGCCTTTAATCTCAGCAGTCAGGAAGCAGAAACAGGTGGATCCCTGACCTTAGTTTTTAGTTTTAGATGATTATAGATTAAAAGATTGTTGTAAAGTATAATACAGAGAGACCCCATCCATTTTTCCTATATTGTTCCTTTCTAGCACTACTATGCCAATTCAAAACTATAAAATAACTGCAAACCCAGGTAGTGGCATTAATCTGGTTATGGTGCAGATTACTTCCTCACTACAAAGATCCTTCATGCTGTACTTTTTTTTTTTTTAATATCATGGTGCCTTCTGACCTCTCACCCCCTTGTAAGCTTTGGCAACTCTTAATCTGCCCTCCTTTTATGGGGTGGGGTAGGGTCTCAGTTTAGAACTCACTGTGTAGACCAGGCTGACCTTAAACTCACAGAGATCTGTCTCTGCCTCCTGAGTGCTGGGATTAAAGTTGTGAGTCATCAAGCCCTGCCTGGGATTGGCTTTTTATGCACAGATAATTCTTTGGAGGTTTGTCCAAGTACTTTCATTCTGTTCCACTGTTGACTAGAAATTGATTTGCTTTTAGTTCTGCTACATAAAGTACTGCTATGTAAATGGTAAAAATAGAAGATTTATTCTCTCACAGTTCTGGGGGCCAAAGACTGATATAAATTGTTGGTAGGATCAGGACTGATCTTTTTGGGGATCCTGAGAAGAATCTGTTTCATGCCTCTCTCTTAGCTTCTGCTGGTGGCTACACTCACGAATATTCCTTGACTTATGGAATAGATGATAGAAGCATCTCCCCACACTGCACCTACATCTTCATGTGGTGCTCTGAACTTGGGTGTTTTCTCAGTAGCCAAAGTTCTTTGTTCATGGAAGATCAGCAGTCACATGGATTAAGGGCCCATTCTATTCCTGGTTATCCTTATAGTAATTAATTCTATTTGTGACCACCTATTTCCTAATGAACTTTTATTGTGGATTTTTTTTTTTTTATGGTTGCTGGGGATTGAACTCAAGTTAAGCACTTTACCACTTGAGCTATGTCCCTGGCTCTTGTTTTCAGTGTTTGTGTAATGTAAGTTATAGTTTTTCTGGGATAAATGCCCATTTCTGTCATTGCTAATTGTTTGATATTACAGGCTTAGGTTTTAAGAGTTGGCAGTATCATTGTCTATTCCCACAAGTAATATGTGAGTGATCCAGTTTCTCTTCATCTTCACTGGCATTTGGTGCTGTCATTGTTTTGTATTTGAGCCAGTCTAATAGATAATCTGATTATTGTTTTAATATGTATTTTCCTAAGGGCTAATGTCATAGAACATCTTTTCAGTGTGATTATTTGTCAGCTGTATCTCTTTTATATTGAAACACTTACTCAGCTTTTTCCTATTCTTTAATTGGATTGCTTACTTTATTATAGTTGAATTCTTTATATAGTCCAGACACTAATGTTTGCCAGATATATGATTTACAAATAAATTTTCTTCATTATGTACCTTGTCTTTTCATAGTCTTGCTAGAACCTTACAGAAAATATTTAAGTTTAATATAATCAATACATCTCTTTTACTTTTGTGATTTGTATTTTCAATTCTTTATTTAGTCCTAGATCTTGAAGTTTTTCCCTTTGTTTTTATCTAAATGTTTAGTAGTATTAGGTTTACATTTAAGTCTATGATCTATTTTAAGATAATTTAAAATTATATGTATTTAAATTTTCAACTATCGAGATATAATGGACAAAAGCATGAGCTTCATTTATGCAATGTAATGATTCAATATACATATTTTGAAGCAGTCAGCATATTTAAATTAATTACTGTGTTCTTCATATAACTACTTTTTGTTAGGTCTCATTTTGCTTTGCTTTGTGATGAGAACATTAAATAATTTTTCAAATACTTCATTCAGTAATATAATTATAGTTACCATGCTGTATATCAGATCCTCTGAAGTTGCTCATCTTATAACTGGAAGCCTGTACCTTTTGATGAACACCTTTCTTCCCCAACCTAGTAACCATTGATATACTATGTTTCTATGAATTTAACATCTTTATGGAAAGAATGAGCTGTCTTTGCATTTCTCTGACTTATTTCATTTAGTATAATGCTTTAAAGTCTCTCTTGTCACAAATGGAAGAATTTCTTATTTTTAATGACTGAATAGTTTTCAGTTATATATTGAAATACAACAATTTCTTTATTCATTGAAGATTTTGCATATCTGTGAATCTTTTTATATAAAATTAAGACATAGGGTATAGTTTAGTTTTCCTTATAGAAGAGTGCTTTTTATATCCTAGTTTGTTCAAAAGGCGATTTTGCAACTTTGAAGTGTTTTGCATATTTGTCAAAAATCAGGTGCACATATCTGTGTAGGTCTATTTCTAGGGTCTCTATAGTATCCCTCTGTCAATACTTAGTGAGAGAAATAGGGAAAAATATGTGTTAAACTTTTCCAAGACCACCTCTTGTTTGGAGAAGGATACAGTGTGAAACTATACTGAAGCCTAAGTTCTATTACAGTGATTTGTAATATACATATATTTATAAATATATATGCATATACAGACACAACCATATTATTAGAGAAGATGACAAAAGCAGAAGCTAGAGGAATCTACTTTTAGCTTTCTTATACTATTTCTTTTTAAAGGAGGGTTGTAATAATAGTTCACTGTCCTCACAGCAGTGAAAATATAAGGACTGTGTGATGCGAGGAAGGTTTTTAGAGATCTGGGGCCTGAGGGCTTCATCCAGGGACATCCAGGATCCCCTTACTTACCACATACCACAGTTTTAGACCCTTAGCACATAAACAGGTGTTAGGTGTATCATAGACCATATTATCTGCAATCTGGACACAATTTAAAAAATGTTTTATTTATTATTTTTTATTTTATGTATATGAGTGTATTGCCTGCATGTAAGTAAGTGCACACATGTCATACAATGCCCAGAGGTCAGAAGTGGGTTTTGGATTCTCCTGGAACTGGAGTTAAGGATGGTTTGTAGCTGCCATGTAGGTGATGGGAATTGAACCCAGGTCCTCTGCAAGAGCAGTCAGTGCTCTTAACTGCTGAGCCATCTCTCCAGCCCCTGGACACAACTTTTTTATGTGTGTAAGGAGTCATTTTCTATCCATTTCCATATGCCAATGAAGGAAAAACTTTCTCAATCAACCTTTCTAAAGGAAAAGGCTTATCATTGTTACCTACAAAGGGCGCATATTCTATCTGGAAGTAGGAGTCTTTATGATGTGATTTGGTAATCCAAAGCTTCTCACAAACTCAGTCATAGTAATTATGATGCACACTGCAGTACACATGGACAAGAGCAATACCTCAAAAACAACAGGAAGCCCATTGTGTGGGTGACATGATGCCCCCCAAAATTTCAGAATATATGTAAATGGCAAAATGACTCACAGCAGCAAAACCTACTGTAGAGGAAGCAAAGGGAATAAAAAAAAAAGAACTTCAGTGTTCATAAGATGTGGATCTTGCATGGTCCTAAGAATGCAAAATCAGTGAATAGTCATCTCTTAAAAACAATTCCCATTACAATAGATGACCACATGAGCAGATCTTAGAATAACTAGCATCTCAGAGTGAGAGAAAATAGGTTGTTCTAAAATTCATAGAGTTCGTGTCTCTTCTAGTTATAGAGATGTTTTAAGATCTGTATTAGTTATTTTTCCATTTCTGTGACCAAATTACCTGACGTAGCCATCTTCAAGGAAGTAATACTTATTTTAACTCATGGTTTCAGAGAGTTCAGACTATGATTGCTTGGCCCTGTATGCCTTGTGGTGACAAGAGTGTGTAATAGAGGACAGTCTTCACCAAATGGCAAACAGAAGCAGAGTAACAGGAAACAACCAAGGATAATATACTTCCAAGGACCTGCCTGCCACCAGTGACTGACTTCCTCCACTGAGGCTCCACCTCTCAAAGTTTCTAAAACAGCACCACTAGCTCAGACCAGGCATCTAAAATAGGAGCTTATGGAAGACATTTCAGATTTAAATCATACCAAGATCATTTTGAAAGACCTTATTTACCATCCAAGATAAACCATGGTGAAACATAAAGATTTGAAAAACCATTTGCAAAAAATAGTGTTCATTTTCTAAATGATTCAATACATATGATTTGAGATCACTATTTTAAATTTCAAAATTTTGTAATAGCTTGCTCCTTTCCTTATAAATCACTGAATGCAATTTCTGTTAGGGTTTGTATTCATTTCTCTTGCTACTTTAATAAATTGCTACAACTGTCAGTGGTAAAAAACAACAAAATCTATTCACTCATTGTTCTGGAGTACAGAGTCTGAGTGAATCTTATGGACCTAAACCCAAAGATAGGGTGGCTGGGCTTTAGTTTGTCAAGCTTCTAGGGACTATCTATATTCCCTTGCTCTTGGCTTCACATCACCTGCCTTTGGCCCACTATTTTGACTGTCACATAGGATGCTTCTGATTATATTGGACTCTACTGGATAATTAAGGGTAATCTTCCCTGAAAATTCATATCTGCAAATTCTGTTTGCCAAATAAAGGGAATTTATTCATTGGCTCTGCAGATAAGGATATAATCATCTTTTAGGAACTATATTTCAACAGTTTATTCCCATAAATACATATTTAAAAAAATTTATTTGGCCATTCAGTTAGTATTTACTTTTCATAACTATTATGCCATATATATGATTTCATTTCTTTTTTGCAAAGTGTATTATCCTTCTTTTAATTATTTTCTTTTTGTATTTTCCTGTTAGTTTTTTATTGCTACTAATAAGGAGTTTAGAGTATTATTTTCTTTTCTTTTTAAAAAATATTTTATTATTTTTATTATTTTATGTGTATGAGTGTATTGCCTGCATGAATGTGAGTGCCCCCATGTCGTGCAATGCTGTGGAGGTCAGAAGACGGCTTCAGATTCCCCTGGAACTGGATGGCTAGTAGCTGCCATGTGGGTGCTGGAAATTGAACCCAGGTCCTCTGCAAGAGCAGTCAGTACTCTTAACTGCTGAGCCATCTCTCCAGCCTCCTAGAGTATTATTTTCAAATACATCTCCCAAATATTTTTGCCAGCATTTTATAAATCATTAATGTTTTGACTAATCCTCCAAGTTTTGTGAAAATGTATTCTAACATCTTAGCTGGTATATTTAGAATGTACTATTATCACTGCCCTTGTGATTCTGTGGTGCTTACACTATTATCACTGCCCTTGTGATTCTGTGGTGCTTTGATTTTGGTGTGTGTGTGTGTGTGTGTGTGTGTGTGTGTGTGTGTGTGTGTGTTAAGAAGATGCAAAGAAGAACCCACAGAATCTTAAAGTACATAGTAGATCTTTTCTAGGACCTGGCTCTCTAAAATTTTTTTCCCACAAAAATGATTGTCTTAAAAATTATCTTACTCTGAAGGGATTTGCTGAGAAATCAAAATGCCAATTTATTGCAGAAAAAAGCAGGTACCAGCTAATAAGCATGCCAGTGTGAATTTACCAAGAAATCTATGCAGATCTAAAAAAATAGGTCACAGATTACTGAGTGATGATGGTATATGTGGTAATTATCACTTATTGAATTCTTTTAGAGCAGTCTGTCATCTGGACATTTTTAGGTCTCCACAAGTGCTCTTAATCATAAGATCTGTTTTTTTCCCAGGTTCATTTGATTCTCTGAAATTCCTTGAAATATTAATGAAGGGACTGTAGCTTTCTCTACTGTAGTCACTGAGGTGGTACTCTGCTCAGATGGAACTGGGTTCTTAAAACATCAAAACATCAATTTCCACTTAATATAAAACTAAAATTCTTAGTTATGGCTGTGTCTCTCTGTAAATATTTAGGTTATGTTTTAATCCTTTTATGTTTCAGAAAGTAACATTTTCTGGTCTTACTATCCAATTCTGAAACATTCCCTAGTTTATAATCTATTGTTTCTAATAATTTTCATCTCTGATTGGCATAATTCTTTTTAAGATACTAGGATTCTGCATTTATGGAGTAGAGGTACTCCTACAACTACATGTTTCCCTGTGCCCTTACTGTAGATTAATTTGTCTGAAATTGCCACTGAGGGCAACCCCAGGGTCCAGCTCTCTAAAAGAGGGATGGGAACATCTGCTGTCTTCATGTTGGTGATAGTGGAAAGATTTGTAGACTTATGCTCACTCACTCAGCCATGGTCAGGTCTGAATCCTCATCATGGTAGCTTTCCCTGACTCTAAATATGTATGTCTCACAATATACATACAGCTTGGTGCTCAGGCTATCTTAATTTCATTAATTTTACCTGAGGCATACATCATATATTTAAATTAAAATTTAAAATGAACTTAATATTTTAAAATGTTATTTTCAGTCTGTTGAAGCCCTATACCCCCTAAACCTAACTCTTCATGAGGTATGTGGTTTATGTGAAAAAGAAATGAGTGCCAGAGATGACAATATATTTGAAAGCATCTTGAATGTTTTCAAATATTGAATTCCATTTTGTTAATGCCAATATCCAACAACTATTCTCATTAAATTTTATTTGGTTTTGTATATCTTTTTTCAATTTTTAAAAAATTTTATTACAGAGAGAGGCAATTTAAATATATTTTTCCAGAAATAAAGCAGGTTACATAAAAAAATATATATACAGTGAAATTTAAAGGAGGAAAAATAGGAATAAGAAATTAAAGACCAAAGGCTTTACCAACATGGAGTCAACTTTGGTGGAATAATTAAGGTTTCCATTAGCTCTGGTCTTTTTTTTGAAAATCCTAATGAGTTTATTGGGCTTGCTAAGAAAGCATAGAGTGGAGGTTTATTTACAGAAGAGTGGGTGCCCCCCACCCTTTACCACTGTGCTGGAAAGTCCACACTCAAATATAGACAGTTGCACAAAATGGCAAGGGAGGTGCCTCATGGTGTTCTTGGGTTATATATATACTTTGCCCCCTCCCCCACATGCAGCTAAGATCCAATGATAGGGTGGGAGGGGTAACTGTCTCCTCCATCAACTCTTTGATGAGTGTAGGAAGGAGGCATGACCATAGCTTGCCAGCATAGTGGTCAGAGGACACTTCCAGTTAACATGCCACCACTTCTTCTGGCTCTTACATTCTTTTCACCAACCTCTTCTGCAAAAGTCCCTGAGCCTTTGAGTGGGTGATAGGTGTGGGATGATCTTCCTCCCATTGTGGCAAGGCACTGAACTTTCAGGTCTCTGCCTCATCTGTTTTCCATGGACTGTTGGCCCATTTCAGTGGGCTCTGTCTATTACAAGTATTTGGATCTAGGATCCAAAAATGATGGAGAACATGTCTTTTGTTTTTCTGAGTCTATGTTACTTCACTTAGTATAACAATTTCTAGATCCGTCCATTTACCAGCAAATTTAATTATTTCATCTTTCTTTACTGCAGAATAGAACTCCATTGTGTAAATGAACCACATTTTTGTTAACCACTCATCAGTTGAGAGGCACTTGGGTTGCTTCCATCGCTTAGCTATTGTGAACAGAACAGCAATAAACGTGATTGTACAAGTGTCTCTACAATAGGATGAGTCCTTTGGGTATATGCCAAGGAAGGGTATAACCGGGTCATATGGTAGGTTCATTTTTAGTTATTCAAGAGTTCTCCACACTGCTTTCCATAGAGGTTGCACGTGAAATCCCACCAGCAGCGAATGAGCATTCCCCTTTCTCCTCGCCAGCATTTCATATCATTTTTTCTCTTGATTTTAGCCAGCCTGACTAGGGTAAGGCTGAAAATCTTAAGGTGGTTTTTAATTTGCATTTCCCTAATTAGTAATGATGTTGAACACTTTTAAAGATGTTTCTTAGCCATCTTTATTTCTTCCTTTGAAAACTCTCTGTTTTGATCTTTAGCCCATCTTTTAATTAGATCATTTATTTTCTTGGTTCTTTGCTTTCTGAGTTGTTTATATGTTCTGCATGTTATACCTCTGTCAAATGTGTCACTGGTGAGGATTTTTTCCCATTCTGTGGGTTTTCACTTTCTTGATTGTTTCTTTTGCTGTACAGAAGCATTTTAGTTTAATGAGGCCCCACTTGTTGATTGTTGACAATTTTAATTACATAGGAACTGCTGATTTAGAAAGTCCTTTCCTACACCTAAATCTTGTAGGTTATTGTCAATGTTTTCTTCTAATAGTTTCAGAGTTTCAAGTTTCACATTGAGGTTTTTGGTCCATTTGGAGTTGACTTTTGTGCAGGGTGAAAAATAAGGATCTAGTTTCATTCTTCTACAGGTGGAGATCCAGTTTTACCAACACTATTTGTTGAAAATGATGTCTTTCCTCCATTGTGTCTTCTTGGAACTTTTGTCAAATATCAGGTGAATGAAATTGCGTGTACTCAGGTTTCAGTCTTCAGTGATGTTCCGTTGATCTGTGTCTATTTTTGTGCTAGTACCATGCTGTTTTTATGACTATAGCTCTGTAGTATACTTTGAGATCTGGTATAGCAATCCCCTCAGTGTTGCTCTTTGTGTCCAGGGTTGATTTGGCTATCTGGAGTCTTTTTTTTTTTTTTAATAAAAAATTTATTGAGAATTTCATGCATATAAGGTGTTTTGATCAAATCCATGCCTACTTCCTCCCCTCCAACTCCTCCCATATCTCCCCATCACTTTTTTCTGATAACTTCATGTACTCATTCTTCTTTGATTTTTTTTTTTTAATGGGGCTTTTGGCTACTCTAACATTCCCCCCCCCCCCCCGGAGGTAACTCTAAGATCTTTTAAGGATTAAATAAAAGCTCAAAAATATTTTCAACATTTTTGGCCTTTGGAAAGGAGTATGTTGCTAAGAGGCCTAAGGACATTGTGAGGTTTAGCCAAGAAACTGGCTACTTTTCTTTGGCATCTTTTTACCCAACTGCCTAGACAATTCCTACCTCCTATTCTTATCACACCATCCTATGAAGAGGTTACCCAAATTGCCAGTATGGAATCGGGATGCAGACTGCTCTGGCTTCTTCCATGCTGAACAGGGATGCAGGGGGAGGTAATTGGAGTACCCCTTCAGTGGGTCCATCTAAAAGACTCCCAAATTGTATAACTCTTATCTCTAGGGGGAAAAGAAAGTCCTTGAATCATAAATAGGTGCTGTGAAGGAGAAGTAAAGGCAAGAGTAGTTAGCATTACAAATTCTAGACAGGGAACTAGAAAAAAGTCAGAATAGGACTGTTTTCAAATGTTCTTATGAAAGTCCACTGGAATTTCTTGACAAAGGCTTCCAAAATCATCCCTCTATTGGGTTCCTCCTCATTTTTCTTTTGTCTTCCAAGGCTGAAGTGATGGATTCAGAATTTGCTTCCAGGTATTTTGATAGCTATTGGGAGTGTTTCGAATCAGTGTCAGTTACCTCTCAAAAGTTTCTAGATAGGGGGAGAAAACAAATTTATCTATAATTTTAGAACAATAGCTGATTGTCTCCCTTAGCTACAAGTGGGCCCTACACACTTATTGGAGACCAAGATTTGAAGTCTTATATCTGAGCAACACTTTCTGGTAGGAACAAAATCATCAATGAGAAATAATTGTCTAAATAACTTTTTATATAAACTTAAGTCTAATGTGTAGGAAGTGTAATCCCTTCAACTCTTAAAGAAATAAACTGATGACTTTACTCTTTGGTTATACTTTCCTTTTGGTTGTTTAAGACCATACAATTGGCCCAAATAAATCAATTTATTTTTACACTTAAGGTGATTTAAGGATCTGTTCCTCAGGGGACATTTGGGCTTGGGAGGAGCTCCTGGCTCCTTTCTTTTACCAGTTCCATCTATGTGAAGATAAGTCAAAGGTCCTGCTTGACTATGGCTGGCTTCACTTGGAAGCATGAATGAGATGTTTCCTCTGAGTTGACCCTCCTTTTTGTAGAATGGACACTGGTTCAAGTCCATCTGGTGGGGCCTCCCTGAACAAGAGGACAAGGAACTCACCAGAGTTACAGGACATTTTGAGAGATGGTCCATAGTTCCCTGGAACTTAGTTGACCTTGGAGGGCAAGGAGCAAAAATTGTCAAGTCCCTCTGATCAGATTAATATAGGCCTCAAACTATGTCTGTTGAACATCCAATAAGGATAGTTCCACCAGTGTGGTACTTTTAATTATCATGTGCTATGTAGGTAGGGCTTGGGTAAAACAAAAAAATATTCTAAGTTAAACCTTGAATAAATATATATTTTGTTCCTTAAGCTAGTTGACTAAACTATGACCATAGACATTTTAAAGTTATCTGTATATTATTTTTCCCTCATCCTTTTGAGATCTGGTATAGCAATCCCCCCACTGTTGCTCTTTGTGCCTAGGGTTGCTTTGGCTATCTGGGGTCTTTTGTGCTTCCATACAAATTATAGGATTTTTTTTCCCTAAGTCTGTGAAGTATGTCATTGGGATTTTTATTGGGATTGCATTGAATCTGTATATTGCTTTTGGTTTCATTGTCATTTTCATAATTTTAATTCTTCCAATCCATGAACATGGGAGGTCTTCCATCTCCTGGTGTCTTCCTCAATCTCTTTCTTTAAAGATTTAAAAATTTTGTTGTAGAGATCTGTGATGTCTTTGGTCAGATTTATTCCATTTTTTTTTTTTTTCGGCTATTGTGAATGGGAGGGTTTCCCTGTACTCTATCTCTAGTTGCTTGTTATATAAAGGCTTCTCATATTTGTAGATTAATTTTGTAACCTACCATATTACTCAAAGTGTTGAGTTTTCTGGTCGAATTTCTGAGATGTCTTAGGTATAGTTTCATATCATCTGCAAAAAGGGATAATTTGACTTCTTCTTTTCCAATTAATACTCCTTTATTTTCCTTCTCATATTTTATTGCTCTAGCATGAGTTTCAAGCACTGTATTGAAAAGGAGTGGAGATAGTGGACATCCTTATCTGGTTCCTGATTTTAATTAGAATGTTTCCAGATTTTTTCCGTTTAGAATGCTGTTGGCTGTGAGTTTGTTGTATAAAACTTTAATTATGTTGAGATATGTTCCCTCCAGTCTTTAGAACTTTTATCATTAATGCGTGCTGTATTTTGTCAAAAGACTTTTATGCATCTATTGAGATGATGATGTGCCTTCGAGTCCATATTTATGATTGATGACATTTATTGACTTCCGTATATTGATCCATCCCTGCATCTCTGTAATAAACACTCTTGATCATGGTGAATAATCTTTTTGATGTACATCTGTATCTGGATTGCAAGTATTTTGTTCAGAATTTTTGTATCTATGTTGATTAAGGATATGTGTGTGTGTGTGTGTGGTTCTTTTTTGGTTGTATCTTTACGTGATTTTGGTATTAGAGTGATGTTACCTTCATAGAAGGAATATGGGAATTCTCCCTGTTTCTATCATTTAGAATAGTACGGGGTAGAAATATTTAAATGTCTGGAAGAAGTCTGCTGTAAATCCTACTGGGCCTGGGCTGTTTTTAGTTCGGAGGTTTTGTATTACTGTTTCAATTTCCTTATATGTTATGGGTCTGTTTGAACTGTTGGTCTCTTCTAGGTTTATCTTTGGTGGTTGGTGGTTCCCATGATTTTCGATACCTATCCATTTCTTTTAGGTGTTCAAATTCAGTACAGTAGAGATTATATATATATATATATA
>NW_008357993.1:3769002-3771871 GCF_000622305.1 Nannospalax galili | reverse complement strand
GCCTTGACTCCCCCAGCCTCATTCACCCTCCCATCTCTCCCGCTGGTCTCTCCTCCTGCTTTGGGTCCTGCCCCATTCCTTGTCTTGGGGCACCAGACACCTGGGGAACCAATACTGCTTCCTGATCCTTTTCGTTCAGAACAACTTAGTGCCTTCTCTGGGCCCTAGGAGCACTGCTTCTGGGCCTGGCCCTGCCCTCACCTCACCTCCCTCTGCTTCCCTGGTCCTGCATCACCCATCACAGGCCTCTCTCCTACCCTCAGGCCTCTCTCTAGGCCTCTCTCCAGGGTAAGTCCATTGCTCCCTCCGGGCCTTGACTCCCCCACCCTCATTCACCCTCCCATCTACCCCACTGGTCTCTCCTCCTAGTTTGGGTCCTGCCCCATTCCTTGTCTTGGGGCCCCAAACACCTGGGGAACCAATACTGCTTCCTGATTCTTTTCATCCAGACCAACATAGTGCCTTCTCTGGGCTCCAGGGACACTGCTTGTGGGCTTGGCGTCATCCTCACCGCCCTCTGCTTCCCTGGCCCTGAACCACCAGCCGCAGGCCTCTCTCTGGGGTAAGTCCATTGTGCCCAGCGAGCCTTGACTCCCCCAGCCTCATTCACGCTCCCATCTCCCCCTCCGGTCTCTCCTAGTTTGGGTCCTGTTCGATTCCTCATCTTGGGACCCCAGGTACCTGGGGAACCAATACTGCTTCCTGACCCTTTTCATCCAGACCAACTTAGTGCCTTCTCTGAACCCCAGGAGCACTGCTTCTCTGGGTCTGCACCACTGACCAGCCTCTTTCTGGGATGCAGGAGCTGACCTTTCCTCTTTCTGATCCTGTGCATCCAGACCAACCCAGCTCCTCAGTGCAGTCCCCAGGAGTCCTTGGGGCCTCTTGCCTCCCCATCTGCCTTTGTATCTCTGGGTGGCACAGCCATCAGCTGCTCTAGACCAGCATCTTTCCTGGGCCAGGCTCCCAGGCCAGTCCAGCCCCCAAATTCCTGAGGCCAAAATCGTTCCTGGAGGGATCCAGACCTTAAGAGAAAGCCTGAGAGCATCTGATCCTCATCTGAATTGGGCCTCTGTGGGAACTACTGAAGACAAAAGCAATCCGGCCACATCAATATAAAATCAAAAGAAAGAACTGGAAGCTTAGTTGAACCAGCCTTTCATGCCCCAAAATAAACCACAAAGACACATAAAGTTCACCAAAAGAAGCAGACCTAAACTTGAAGGCCTGAGTCTCACACAAGAATCAGAAACTACAAAAGAAATTCACATGTCAAAATCACAGAGAAAAAATAATAACATGAAAAACCAAAATAACGTATCCCCACCAAATACAAATAGTCTTCCAGAGGAGTACAATGAGAAACCCTGGAGAAAATGCAGGACATGGAACTCAAAAGAACAATTATAAACTTGATAAAAGAATTCATTGAATTTAAAGAACACACAAAAAATGAAATCAAAGAACTGAAGGAAGATAGGGATAAACTTCTGAATGAATTCAGAAAAGAGTTCAAACATTGAAGAATACTCAGGCTGAAACGAAGAAGGAAGTGAAAGACTCAGTAAGCCAATTAGAAACAACAGGAGAAACCTCAACAATAAGATGAACGAAATGGAAAATAGAGTATCAAGAGTGGAAGATAAAGTGGATGAACTAGACTACTAAAGCAAAAATAATGAAAATTTTAAGAAATCATAAGAACGGAATATGCAGGAATTGTGTGACAGAATAAAAAGACCAAACTTATGAATCATAGGCATACAGGAAGGAGAAGAATCCCAAGATGATGGCACAGAACAGATCTTCAACAGAATCATGGAAGAAAATTTGCCAAAATTAAAGAAAGACATGCCCATACGAATACAAGAAGCATATAGAACACCAAACAGACAGGACCAGAAAAGAAACTCTCCATGGCACATCATAGTAAAAACACTACATGTACAAAATAGACAATTCTGAAAGCTGCAAAAGAGAAACAACAAGTCACATATAAAGGAAAACCGATTAGGATTACAGCTGACTTTTCAGTGCAAACTGTGAAAATCAGAAGCGCCTGGACCAAAGTATTCCCAGTTTTAAATGACCACAGAT
Organism: Nannospalax galili; assembly: GCF_000622305.1. Classification (NCBI taxonomy): domain Eukaryota; kingdom Metazoa; phylum Chordata; class Mammalia; order Rodentia; family Spalacidae; genus Nannospalax; species Nannospalax galili. The sequence continues at coordinate 3,769,774 of NW_008357993.1, read as the reverse complement.
GCCAACTCAGATTACTATACCCAGCCAAAATGTCTATTATAGTTGAAGGGGAAAGAAAAATCTTCCAAGACATAAAGAGGCTGGAGGAATTCATGTCCACAAAACCAGCCCTTCATAGAGTTCTGGAAGCAATACAAAGAGCAGAAGAAAGGAATGACTATACGCAAGGGATTGCGGAAAGAAATCCAATGAAGGTATAACTGTGGAAAGTACAGCTATATCAAGAATGTAAACAACTAAAAATGACAGCATTCAACTCATCTTTCATTAATTACTTTACATATTAATGGACTGAACTGCCCAGTCAAAAGACACAGACTACGTGAATGGATTCAGAAACAAAATTCATCTTTTTGTTGTCTGAAAGAAACTCATCTCACTTTCAAGGACAGACACTATCTCAAAGTGAAAGGATGGGAAAAAAATATACCAGGCAAATGGAACTAGAAATAAAGCCGGTGTAGCAATTCTGATACCTGAAAAAATAGACTTTAAACTGAAGCTGATCAGAAGAGACAAAGAGGTCCACTTCATTTTGGTCACAGGAACAATGAATCAAGAAGATATTACAATCATGAACATATATTCACCAAACTCTGGTGCACACAACTGCAAAAAACAATGCTACGGGATTTTAAGACCTAGATTAATCCCAACTCATTAATAGTAGGCAACTTCAATACCCCACTGTCTTCATTAGATAGGTCAGCAGGGCAGGGTGTTAACAGAGAGACATCTGAATTAAACAATACCATATATCAAATGGACTTAA
>NW_008357993.1:3765862-3768811 GCF_000622305.1 Nannospalax galili | reverse complement strand
GAAGCCCTAATCACCACATGAACACATGGAGATTAAACAACACACTCCTGAATGATGAATGGGTCAAAAGAGGAATTAAGAAAGAAATAAAGTATTCCTGGAATTAAACGAAAAGGACAATACAATACAACAAAACCTCTGGGACACATGGAAAGTGGTACTTAGAGGAGAGTTTATAGCTCTCAGTGCCTACATCAAAAAATCAGAAAGAACACAAAGAAATGACTTAACATTGCAACTCAATAGCTTAAAAAGCAACAGCAAACGAAACCCAAATCAGAAGACAAGAAGAAATAACAAAACTCAGGGCAGAAATTAATGAAATTGAAACAAAGTAAACAATACAAAGAATGAACAATCCAAGAGCAAGTTCTTTGAAAAGATAAACAAGATTGACAGACCGCTAGCCCAGTTAACCAAAAGAAAGAAAGAGCACCTCCAAATCAACAAAATCAGAGATGAAAGGGAAAACATCACAACAGACACCAGAAAGATACAGAATATTATAAGGGAATACTTTAAAATCTATATGCTACTAAATTTTAAATCCTAAAAGAAATGGACGGATATCTAAAGGCATGAGAACCACCAAAACTAAACCAAGAAGAGATTAACAGCTTAAACAGACCCATAACAGAAAAAGAAATTGAAACAGCAATACAAAACCTCCCGAGAAAAGCCCAGGACTAGATGTATTTACAGCAGAATTCTATTAGACATTTAAAGAAGATCTACATCTAATACTACTTAATTTATTCAAAAAGATAGAAATGGAGGGAGAACTTCCAAATTCCTCTATGAATCCAGCATCACTCTAATACCAAAGCCAGGTAAAGACACAACCGAAAAAGAAAACTATAGACCCATACCCTTAATGAAAATAATGCAAAAATTCTCAACAAGATACTTGCAAACTGCATACAGACACACTTCAGAAAGATCATCCACCAAGGTCAGGTTGGCTTTATTCTTGAGATGCAGGGATGATTCAATATACGTAAGTAAATAAACATCATAAATCATATAAATGGACTCAAAGACAAGAACCACTTGTTCATCTCAATAGACGCAGAGAAGGCCTTTGACAAAATTCAATGTGCATTTATGTTCAAAGTTCTAGAGAGAGTTGGACTGGAGGGAACATACCTCAACATAATTAAAGCCATATAACAAACCCACAGCCAACATCATTCTAAATGGAGAAAAACTGGAAGCATTCCCAGTGAAATCAGGAACCAGATAAGGCTGTCCACTATCCCACTTCTCTTTAACCTAGTTCTTGAAACTCTTGCAAGAGCAATTAAGACAAGAGAAGGAAATTAAAGGAGTAATAATTGGAAAAGAAGAGATCAAATTATCCCTTTTTGCAGATGATATGATATTATATCTAAGGGATGCCAAAAATTCCTCCTGAAAACTCCTAGAAATTATTTTCACATTCAGTAAAGTGCAGGTTACAAAATTAACCTACAAAAGTCTATAGCCTTTCTATATAACAATAACAAGCAATCAGAGAAAGAGCACATGGAAACACTCCCATTCACAATAGCTGCAAAAAAAAAATAAAATATCTAAGAATAAACCTGGCCAAAGCCATTAAAGAGCTCTACAATGAAAATTTTAAATCTTTAAAGAAAGAAATTAGGAAAGACATCAGAAGATGGAAAGACCTCCCATGCTCATGGATTGGAAGAATTAATATTATGAAAATGACCATACTACCAAAAGTCATATATAGATTCAACACAATGCCAATTAAAGTACCCATGACATTTTTCACAGAATTCAAAAAAAAACTATCCTAAGATTCATATGGAAGCACAAAAGACCTCGGATAGCCAAAATAACCCTGAGCACTAAGAGCAATGCCAGGGGTATTACTATACCAGATTTCAAGCTGTGTTGCAGAGCCATAGTCATAAAAACAACATGGTACTGGCACAGAAATAGATCCATAGACCAATGGAACAAAATTTAAATAAATGAAATTTCAGCCCCCTGATATTTGACAAAGGGGCCAAGAACAGAAACTGAAGGAAAGCCAGCATGTTCAGCAAATGATGCTGGTGAAACTGGATCTCCACTTGTAGAAGTATGAAACTACACCCCTATCTTTCACCCTGCACAAAAGGCAATTCCAAATGGCTCAAAGACCTCAATGTAAAGCCAGGAACTCTGAAAGTATGAGAAGAAATCATTGGGGAAAACCTTCAAGATATAGGAGTAGCAAAGGATTTTCTAAACCGGGTATCAATTGCTCAGGAAATCAGGGCTAGAATTAACAAATGGGACCTCATTAAACTAAAAAGCTTCTGCACATCAAAGGAGGCAACCAGGGAAGCAAACAGAAAACCCACAGAATGGGAAAAAAATCTTCACCAGCAACACATTCGACATAGCTTTAATAACCAGAATATATAATGAGCTCAGAAAACAGAGAACCAAGACAGGAAGCAACTCAATTAAAAGATGGGCTAAGGAGCTGAACAGAGAATTCTCAAAAGATGAAGTAAAGATGGCTATGAAACATCTTAAAAGATGTTCAGCATCACTAGTAATTATGGAAATGCAAATTAAAACCACTTTAAGATTTCACCTTCCAGTCAGACTGGCTAAGATCAAGAAAACAAATGATACCAAATGTTAGAGAGGATGTGGGGAAAGGGGGACACTCATCCACTGCTGGTGGGGCTGCAAACTGGTTCAACCCCTATGGAAAGCAGTGTGGAGAACTCTTAAAAAACTACAAATGAACCTACCATTTGACTCAGTTATATCACTCCTTGGCATATACCCCAAGAATTCATACTGTTGCAGAGACACTTGTCCATCCATGTTTGTTGCTGCTGTTTTCATAATAGCTAAGAGATGGAAGCAACCTAAGTGTCCCTCAATTGATGAGTGGATAATGAAAATGTGGTTCATATATACGATGGAGTTTTACTCAGC
>NW_008357993.1:3762603-3765815 GCF_000622305.1 Nannospalax galili | reverse complement strand
ATGGAACTAGAAACTGTTATACTAAGTGAAGTAACACAGACTCAGAAAAAAAATTGACATATGTTCTCCCTCATATGTGGATCCTAGAATCAGACTCTGATAAATAAGTATGCAATGAGACATAACTACAAGAACCAGGATAATGGAAAGGAAATAGGTTGGTAAAGGAAAAAAAAAATAACCTGAAAGAGAAGAACAGTAGGAAACAGGCCTTAATAAGGGAGATATGGATAAAAATTGGGTTAGTATAAAGGAGGAGGCAGGGAAGGGTATACAAGGAACCTAGGGAACAAAGGCAAAGAAGGAGCTCAAGAGAGGTTGGACACTAGGAGAAGGGTATTAGTAAGGGAGAAAGGGGGGAAATGTGGGTACCTTAATTGGGAAAACCATGATGGAGGGGTGAGGCAATGCGAGAGATAAGCAGTGCGTAGTTAGTTTTGAAAACCAGAGCGAACCATATTACTCCTCTAACCTACTGACAAATTAAACATAGCCAGTCAAGAAATATATGTCTAGGTAAGGTTTATCTGTGAACAACTAGTCTTTGCCTAAGTTTTATCTACATGACACACAGTAATCAAAAATACCAGACGGGTGGAACTAACCTTCTTGGGTATTTCATATACTTTGAGGCCTATAAGAATTTGGTCAGAGGGACATAAAGGACACTTTTACTCCTAGCCCTCCTAGGTTGAGTAGTTCCAGGGGACTATGAGCATCTCCTAAAATGTCCTACAATGGTGGGTGTCACCTGTCCTCTTGGCCAAGGAGGCCGAGGAGACCCCACCAGATGGACTTGAGTCAGTGTCCCATCTATAAAGAGGAGGGTCAATACAGGGGAATCATTTCCTCCATGCTTCCATGTGAAGCCAACGATGGTCGAGCAGGACCTTTGACTTATTCATATAGGCAGAACTGGTTAAAGAAAGGAGTCAGGGTCTCCTCCCTAGCCCATGTGACCCCCTGAGGAACAGATCCTCAAATGACCTTAAGTGTAAAAATAAATCATTTTATCTGGTCCAACTCTATGGCCTTAAACACTCAAAATGAAAGTATAACCAAAGATTAAAGGGTCCAATGTAATTTCATAAGAGTCCATATGTATAGCTAAAGGCTGCATAGTAAGCAACAATGCCAGACAGGCAATACCTTCTTTTGAGTTGCTGGCCCGGGTTGCCAAAGAGATTCCCTGAGATTAACCCAGCATAGAACTGGGAAAAAGAGCAGCAGACCCCAATCTTTTCCAAAGGAATATTGACAACCGATAACTGCCAGATGAGGAACAGCTGACCCTCTTAAAACAAAGACCTCCAGATAGACTGACTACATTCACCAGAAGGTCAAGTAGTGTGGAATGGCTGATGGTGAAGACAACACAGCAGACAGCAGGGATATCAGAGTATAAGAGCTCTAGTGGGGGGAGGCAGGCTATGGGAGGGTGCTATGTGGGAAGTGGGTGTAAAAATAAATTAATTAAAAAATTAAAATAATAATTCTTTTAAGCATAAAAATTTGTTCCTTAATAATTGGTGGATGTGAAAAACATTACCATTGAAATCTACCTCATGACTTTATATCCATGCTCAGATGCCAAGGAGCTCAGAGAGTAACCGACGGTGACTAGTAATCATCAGATATGTAGAGATTAGAAATGCATGTTCATCTAATTGTCAGTTGTATTGAAAATGAATTTTTCTGTATGAAACTGTGTATTTTAATAGTAAAATGGAGTTCTTTTTTAAAGCTTTAAACCTCATGTAATTTTATGTCTTATAGGTTTCATATTGAGTACAATATTGTATAACTGTATTAATTCAAGTGTAAACCGATAAATTTACATCCAATTTTGAAGGATATGCATCTTAGCTCTGGAAATTGTTATTGAATATGTCAGTGCTGTTGTATTCCAATGCTTTTTTTGATTGTGCATTTATTACATAATTTTTTAAAAAGCAGAAAAAAATGTTTATTATTTTTATTTCATGTGTATAAATATATAAGTGAGTGCACCTGTGTTGTGCCATGCCACAGAGATCAGAAGAGGGTGTTGGATCTCTTGGAACTGAGTTTAAGTTCTTAGTTGCCATGTGGGTGCTGGGAATCGAACCCAGGTCCTCTGCAAGAACAGTCAGTGCTCTTAACCGCTGAGCTATCTCTCCAGCCCTAGACTGTATATTTTTAATGTATTCCCTTATAATGTCCTAGATCTTTTTAGTGTGTCTTGTGATGTTTCCTCTTTCTGATTTTGTTGATTTGGATTTGCTTTTGGTTAACTGGGCTAAAGGTCCATCTAAATCTCATGATTCTGAAGGAATGCTATTTACATATGAAAATGAAAGCTTACAGAAGCATAATTTCATGTGTGTAGTGTCAATTAATACTTTTTGCAAATATGAAATAATGTATACTTAATTTATTCTCTTGTAGCATTGTGCTTCTTCTGAGCCAAAGACAGACACTTGAAGAGCTGAAACAATCAGTCCAGCAGCTGAAATGCAGTGAGGCAAAGTTTACAGCACAGAAAGAATTGCTAGAGCAAAAAGTGCAAGAAAATGATGGGAAAGAGCCTCCTCCTGTAGTGAATTATGAAGAAGATGCACGATCAGTCACATCAATGGTAAGCTCAGGAGTGATGTGATGTGGAAACTGGAAAGAGTAGTACCTGGAAAGTGAGTGAATATGAAGCTTAAGTCTGTTTTCTGTAACAAATTCTTACACTTGTTAATATGAAGGTCTCTACAAACTTGTTTATAAATGCAAAATACATTTGTCAGTCACCTCAGGTCACCTGGAGAACTAACTAATCAGGAACCACGTGGAGAGTCAAAGGATAAAAAGTTCTTCTCTTTCTTTCTTGAAAAGAAAGAGTTGTTTTTATTCCTGGGACATAGCAGGAAGGCAGGGCGCCATTCTTAAGATAGCAGTAGAAATAAGGAGAAATCTCTTAAGTTTTTTCTTCTTCAACACAGCAAAGTTTTGTTTACCTCAGATTGGTGGTATGCTTATTTTTTTCACAGTATAAAACACTGATGTAGCTTACAAAAAGATTTTTGATCTTTAATTTTGCTAGACTCACAAACTTTAAATTCAGTTTTATTTAGTTTTATTAACTGTTTAAGAATGTCTAGTATAAATTAGCCACTCACTCACTCACTCACTCACTCACTCACTCACTCACTCACTCACTCAGTTGTCAATCTGTCTGTCTATCA
>NW_008357993.1:3740568-3762579 GCF_000622305.1 Nannospalax galili | reverse complement strand
ATCTATCTATCTATCTATCTATCTATCTATCTATCTATCTATCATCTATCTATCTATCTCTCCCTATGTATGTATGTATGTATCTATCTATCTATCTATCTATCATCAATCAATCATCAATCAATCAATCATCTATCATCATCTTTGTTGGTAATTCTTACTAAGGAGCAATTTTGCCCAATGGGGAACATTTGTCAGTGTCCCCAGACATTTTTTATTGCAATAACCAGTGAATACTATAAATATCTAGAGACTATTAAACATCCTACTGTGCACAGAACAGTCCCTTTGTTCATTTCTGTAGTGAAAATGATTCTGGCCAAAATGTCAGTGGTGCAGTAGTTGAAAATGCTTGATCTGTATCCTTGCTTTTTTCTTTATTTTTTAAAAAAATATTTTATTCATTATTTTTATTTTATATGTGAGTGTATTGCCTGCAATATGTAAGTGTGCCCATGTTATATAATGACCATGGAGGTCAGAAGAGGCCTCAGGTCCCCTGGAACTGAAGTTATGGACGGTTGTTAACTACCACATGGGTGCTGGGAATTGAACCTGGGTCCTCTGCATGTACAGTCAGTGCTCTTAAGTGCTGAGCCATCTCTAAAGCTCCTCCTTGCTTATTTCTGTGGGTAGGCTGATGTACTCCAAAGATAGAAGCATTATAGTTATAGGTGGTATTTTAGTAATTTTCAGTTCATGTGGTCCTAAATAATACAATGGATTAGATTAAAATGTCTACATATACAAAAATAGGCTGTACTTAAAACTGCAGCAATACAGAAATGAATATGAAGTATTCAAGATATCACAATTACTACCATTTTTGTTATTAATTGAATTGTACTGATCTACATACTACTTTGTGAGTTGTAATTTGTTTTCCAGTGTCATACTGCCTGTCAGGATCTTTGCACATGTAACAAAGGCCCTGTGGGAGTCTTTCTCTTGCCTTGTATATATGACTTTATATATGCCTGACATACATATTTCAGGGGAACTCAAATTTGTTTATTTTACTTGGCTTTTGAAAACCTTAAATTTGCCAGGCGTGGTAGTGCATGCCTTGTAATTTATTTTAAGTAATTGTACGTGCAGATAACTCATGTTGATATTATGATAGATTAAAAAGTTTTACTCAAGTTGCTAGACAATAAGTATTTCCAATGGATAACTAAAATTAAAAACTCGGCTTTCAAATTTAAAATATAATAAATTCTTTCTTAATTATCTGCTTATTTAATTTTGAGACAGAGTCTCACTGTAATCCCAACTTGTCCGGAATGCACTATGTAGACCAGGCTGGCCTCTGTCTCACTGACATTTGCCTGTCTCTGCCTCCAGAGTACTGGGGTTAAAGGTGTTTAACCACCATGCCAGCCAACAGGTTCTTATTAAGAATTTGTGAACATTTGGAGTTTAATCTTTAATAGTCTTAAAAGAAAAGCTTTGTTCATCAAATGAACTGAATAAACAATAGAGAATAGATAATAAAGTTTAAGAAGCACACTGCCTTTTGGCACCTTCAGTCTCTACTCATATAATCATTTCCTAAGTGAGTGTGGTACCTTGTTAATCTTAAATAGTCTTACCTATTTAATTTTCTCCAAATCATTTTCAATAATTGAAATAGAATTATAAATATATACTAATATATTTATTGAAACAATGTCTTTAGCAAATCTTTAACTAAAAGTTAAAATTTAGCCATGTGTGGTTGGTGGTATACCATTAATTCCAGCACTTGGGAGGCTTAGGCAAGAGGATTGCAGGTTAGAGGCCAGGATGGGCAACATGGTAAAACCCCAGCTCAAACCAACAAAATGAAACCAACAAAAATTAAAATTCTTTAAGTCATTAATTCAAAAAATAATTTCAGTTTTTTTTAAAGGAATACTGTAATGAATGTAGTTTAAAATAACAGAATCATATTTTACAAATCAGATAAGACAGTCCACAAAATTGATGCCAACTTCTTGATTTTATAGTTTATGCTGTAAAGAAGGAATCCATCTGATACATGGTTCTCATCACTTAGTATTCCTCACTCACATTAGTGAAATCTTTTCAGTCCTCTCTTTTCAAGTAATATTTCGAATATATATTTTTTCAATTTACTTGAAAATAATAAAAATAACAATGCTTCCTTGATCTTTTTCTAGAGTGAGTACTTCAGCATTGTTTTATGAATAATATCACAAAATCAGCCTAGACATATGGAGGGAGGAAGGGAACTAAAGTACAGGAGAACAGCAAGAGAGGAAGGAATCCTGAGTTCTCTCACCTGCAGGATCTAGATTACAATACCTGCCTCTCTATGCATAGAGGAAGACATGAAAGCAGAAAGAAAACCATTGGGGAAGGAAAACCATTGGGGAAGCCAGTGTGAGTGGCCAGGGCAGGAGGAGGGTAAGCAGCCTCCAAACCCAGGGATTATTTTATCTTATACTTTAGTTCTAGCTCTTGAGGTTAGAACACTCTGCTTTCTCAGTCAGGTTAGGAGTGTGAACTCTGTTGGATCCTCTTGCATAGTAATACAAATATAAGAATTTCCTTTTAGCCAAGTAACTATCAGTACCAGCTATGTGTGTGTGTGTATGTATGTATGTAGTTATGAAACACTTTTCTTTGGTTTGCCTAATAGCTGTTTAGTTGAAGTAACATAATCTTTACTTTAGTAAAGTATCTGATAAATTGAGGAATTATACTTCCTTTTCACTAAAGAATTCCCTATTTTACAACAGCTTTGGACCAAATATAGTGATTTTTGATGAAAGGCTCTATTTATATGTCAAATAAATGTATCTAGAATTGATGGCACCGTATATAGTTCCTACTTTTAAAATGTTTACTTATTCTATAAAATAATCGACTTTCACGTTTCTAAAATTATATGTTTTGTTTAAGCCCTTTTGCTAGACTAAGAAACAACATATATTTATCTTTTGTATATATTAATGAGTTAGCTTTGCTTAGTTGGACTCCAGCAGTAATAAAAGCTCATTATGCTACATTTTCAATCAACAAAATATCTAAGATTTACAAAATTGCCTATCATTATGATTCAGTAGTCATCTATTTTATAATATTGTCTAATATTTCATTTTTATGCTTAAAGCACTAAAATGGACTGAACTTAAAGCATATTGACAGCATTGTTAAGAGATCTTTCTGTTTTCATTGTGAGGTACATCCTCTTTCAGTCACTACATAGATGTTGATTTTGAGCCTTGCTCACCAAATACTAGCAGTGTACTGAGAAAAGGACTAGACTAAGAGAAGACCTGAGGCACTGTCTCTGCTCTGTAATTGTAATCAGACTGCTTCATCTTTCTGAGTTCACCTTTCCATAGAGGTAGCTATGAGTATCTATGTAACTTGTTGGTCTTACAGGATATTAGGGATACTAAGAATAGATAATGTGCATAAACATTTTATATCTCAAAATGATGTAAAATACATGGTTCTACTTCAGCTTTTAAAATAAAATTTGTCTTAATTCATATATAAGTTAACTAGCGTATGCTCATTGTATTCTTGAGAATGAATTATAGATTTGTGCAGGATTATTAAGTGTATTTCTAACTAGTGAGGCAAAGCCTCATTTGATTTCTTTGAATCAGTAGTGTATGCACATGGACATGTACATCGGCCTGAGTTTTCCTTCCTTCCTTACTCTCTATTTCTTTTCCTCAGAAGTAACTTTCCAGAAGCATTATATGCAAAAAAGGCATACCTGTAATTTATCCTGTCCATTGTGTACAAATTTCAGGGCATCTAGTACTGTCTGTTACATGTTACTTTTTTACATAATGTGCCTCAAGTTTCATTTTATAGTAGTTTGTATTCAGTTACTCTCTTTTTCACCTATTCATTAAATACATATCTGATGTCTGGTGTTATGATGGTTGGCTTTAGTTGTCAGCTATTACACCCACTGGGAACAGAATCTCAGTGCAGGATTGCTTACTTTGGTTTGGATTGCCAGCATGTCTGTGGGGCATTGTGCCTTGTCTACATAGTAAGACTCTATGGGGTTTTTTTTTGGTCTTTTTGATACAGGGCCTCCCTGTAGCCACAGCTGTCCTGGAACTCACTATGTAGACCAGGCTGGCCTTGAACTCATAGAGATCTGCCTGCCTCTGCCTCCAGAGTTCTGGGATTAAATGCGTCCACCACCACGCCCGGCTTTTTATTAATTTTTTGAGACACAGTCTTACTATGTAGCCCTGCCTGACCTAGATTCTTGCTGTGTAGAACAGGCTGGTCTTGAGCTCATAGAGATCCACCTGCCTCTGTCTCCTAAGATTGAAGGCATGTGCCACCATCCTGGCTGGGTTTATCTTAATGAACGTAATTGATGTGGGAGGATCCAGCCTGCTGGGTGACACCGTTCCCTAGGCAGGGGGTCCTTAACTGTGTAAGAGTGAGAAATCAAGCCAAGCAAGCAAGCAAAGTGAGCATGTATCCATTTAATTCTTGCTGCCTACTGTGGACATGATGTGACCAGCTATCAACCTCTTGCTGCTGAGACCTCCCTGAAGTGATGGACTGTAACCTGGAATTGTGAGCTAAAATAAGCCCTTTCTTCCCTAAGTTGCTTCTTATCAGGCTATTTATCACGGCAACAGAAATGAAACTAGAACAGGCATCTAGTATCATTTTAGATCCTCACAATATAGCAGTGAGCAAAATAGACATAATTTTTCTGTTGTATTAGTTACTTTTTTGTTGCTGTAATAGCAGTCCCAGACAAAAAGTAACTTTGGAGAGAAAGGATTTATTTTGGCTTACAGTTCCAGAGGGATACAGTCCCATCAATTTAGGGAAGGCATGGCAGCAGTATCAGGAAGCTGGCTGATCACATTTTCATCCATACACAGGAAGCAGAGAAAGAGAACAGGAAGTGGGACCAGGTTATAAAGCCTGGAAGCCTACACACAGTGATGTGGGAAGATCTAGCTCACTTTTGGCTTCCTCCAGCAAGGCTCTACTTCCTAAAAGTTCCATTACCTTCCCATGTAGTGCCACCAGCTGGAGACCAAATGTTCAAATACATGAGTCTGTGAGGGAACATTTCTTATCAAAACCACTAGAGTTCTGTCAGAGTCTTTTACTATAATTGGAGAAGATATCATATAAGCAGTTAAACATAGAGTATGTCAGGTATTGATAAATAGGAAAAATACAGCAATTTGGAGGTAGAGCGATATAAGTATTATGAGTGTTATTAATAGAGAGAGGAGTCAAGGAAGCCTTCCCTGATAAAGTGACATCTGAAAGAACCAAGGGAACACATGAGACTGCTAAGGTGATAATAATCCAGGCATTTGGTAAGGTAAAACTTTGGTTGTCTTTTGGAATGTTTAGTTAATTTGAATCAACAGTTTGTCCAAATAGCCAGTTTTTGAAACATTGGTAGTTAATTGCTTTTTCCTTTATTTGTTTCCTTCAAATTTTTTTTTTGAAAATTTGCCCTGTTGTGACTTTTTTCTAGTTCCCTGTCTAGAACTTGTAATGCTATGTATTCTTGCCTTTAGTTCTCCTTCACATCTCCTATTTATGATTCAAGGACTTTCTTTTCCCAGTACAGATAAGAGTTATGCAATTTGGGAGTCTTTTAGATGGACCCACTGAAGGGGTACTCTAATTGCCTCTTCCTGCGTCCCTGTTCAGCATGGAAGAAACCAGAGCAGTCTGCATCTCTATTCCCTATTGGCAATTTGGGTAACTCCATCAGAGGATGGTGTGATAAGAATAGGAGGTAGGAACTGGCTAGGCAGTTAGGGTAAACAGACCCCAAAGAAATGTAGCCAGATTCTTGGCTAAACCTCACAATGTCCTTGGGCTGCTTAGCAACATACTCCGTTCCAAAGGCCAAAAATGTCAAAAATATTTTGGAGCTTTTATTTACTCCTTAAAAGATTTTAGGGTTACCTTCTCGGGGCAGGGGCGGGATGTTAGAGTAGCCAAAAGCCCCATAAAATAAATAAATGAAAAAAGAAAAAGAAAAAAGTGATGGGGAGATTTGGAAGGTGTTGGAAGGGAGGGAGTGGGCATGGATTGGATCAAAACACCTTATATGCATGTATGAAATTCTCAATAAAGTTTTTGTAAAAGTTAAAAAAAAGGCATAAATCAAGTGTGGTGAACTCCAATAAAGCCAGAATTTGAGGGGTGAGGAGGATCATGAGTTGAAAGACAGTCTGCTCTACAAGGAAAGGCTTTTTTCTCAAGAATAACAGCAAGTTTCCAAATAACAACAAAACAAAACAAATATCAAAACTCTCAAAGAACAACAGAAGATAGGCACAAATTTTATGGAATCAGAACACTGTTCATTTTCTACAGAGAACTTTGTGAGGATAAATTGGGTTGCCACAATTAAAACTTGGTCACTTTACTTTCAACTTAATCCTTCGTGTCCTAGGCTGTTAACAAGGAATCAAGAAAGAAGGGAAGGAACAATACTCCAGAAGAGTAGCACAAGAGACAGGTGAGGGAAAGAAGATCACTAGAGAGAAGAGAAGTTGAAAGGTAGACAGGAGAGAAACAGCACGCCGAAAGAGGCGGGTAAACATAAAGCAAAACAAGCAAAGAGCCACGAGGGCAGATGTGGCACTAGAAAAGCTCTTCGCTCCCTCTTCTCACCACTGCTCTTCCTGTCTTGCTTGATGCAGAGCATTATGATAGGGCCCATTTCTCTTGAGAACTTTTCTGAGTTTATTATTATTATTTTAAAAAATTTCATTTTTATTTTATGTGTAGGAGTGTCTTGCCTGAATGTAAGTGTACCCATGTTCTACAGTGTCCACAGAGGTCAGAAAAGGGCATTGGATCTCCTGGAACTAGAGTTAGGGACAGTTGTTAGCTGCCATGTGGGTGCTGGGAATTGAGCTCAGGTCCTCTGCAAGAACAGCCAGTTCTCTTAACCACTGATCCAGCCCCCTGTGTTTATTTTTAAACTAAAACTGTACAAGGTAAGAATTTTGTAGACAGCAGGCACTGATTATATTTGGATTTTCCATTACAAGTATTAAAAAGTTACTGACATGCTAACTTACAGTTGTCAAAACTTGCTTTATAAAGTTCAATATAATCTACCTGATGGTAACAATTTGTTATTCATATATTTAAGAAAATTCGTCTCCTTATTGGTTCACATTGTAGGTTAAGAGCTAAATTACAGTATTTTAATAAAATTTATTTCTATGAAATTATTCAGTTGACACCAAATGAATGTTGATTATTAAATGTTTGTATTGGGAGGTATTTAATATGATAATAATGACATGGAAAATTTAGACAACAAATTAGAACCCTGTCTAGTTAGTTTCATCAACTTGACATAGCATTATCTGAGAGGAAGGCCTTGATTGAGGAATTTCCTAGATCAAATTGTTTTGTGGGTATGTCTGTGGGGGATTGTCTTGATTTATGCAGGAGGGCCCAGCTCACTGTTGGTGGTACCATCCCTAGGTTGGTGGTCCTGGCCTATATAAAGAAGCTAGCTGAGCATGAGCCTAAGGAAGCATGCCAGTGAATAAGCCATTTAGTAGTAGCATTCTGTAATACCAAATGTGAGGCCCAGAGGAATGCCCTGTGGTGATGGTTGAATAATAGCCAGTGGCTGATAGGGAGCTGATGCCCAAAAGAACTCTTAACCCCAAGGAGAAGCAGGACAGAGTTTTATAAAGCTTAAAATCACAAATATATCATGCCAGGGGCAAAGTCAGCAACCATAGTCACATCATATCACCATAGTTACACCAGACAAGGGCAGGTCAGTTAATAAAGAGGTTTTCAGGTAACAAAAAGTTTCTAAGTTTTGGTTAGGAAATTATTATCTCAGATTTGGTTAGGAAAAATGTTTCTCAGAATTGCAGATATAATGGGCTTCTTAGAGATGCAGGTGTAGCTGAGTGTGGGGGGGTGTGTGGTATTCTGTCTGGGTAGTTGTAAGTTTCCCAGTATTGTAGAAACAATGTACTTACTGCCTGCATGAGATCTGCCTACCTAGCTCAGTCAGTAGAGCATGAACAGGGGAAGCAGCTCCTCAGAAACATGGCGAGCAAAAGTTATCTAGAATAAAATGGTGTCAGTTTTGCCATCTCATTTCCTTCATTGTTTCTGCTTCAGGTTCCTGCCCTGATTTCCCTTAATGATGGGCTTTTTCCTGCAAGTGTAAGCCACACATATCCTTTCCTCTCCTAAGTTGCTTTTGGTTGTAGTGTTTTAGCACAGTAACAGAAAGGAAACTAGAAAAAAACCCCAGAGTATTGTAATTTTTTTGTGGCATTTATGGAGTTAAGGAGTGTTATAAATAGGTGTAGACTCACACACACACACACACACACACACACACACACACACATATGTACTTAAATTTATTAATTATGCCATGGGTATCTAGATACAGCTTATGTTACCAATATTCAACTATTATAAATATTTCTACATTTTGTTGTTACAAGTGTTTCCCTGTTTTATAAAACATTCAAAATCTTTGCCATCTATTAGGCCCCTGTGCAGGTGAAAAGAAAATTTAGTGACTATTATGTTCAGTCATGCTTGCATGAACATTAGATGAATTCAAATCATCATGAAAACTCTTACTGAGACATATTTTTCCCTGTCTTTCTTTGTAATAGAATTATGTAGACTTTCTGTAACTGTAATTAATTTAATATCTCATTTGATCTTATTTTTGAGGATTATTTCTTGTGTTAAATCTAATAAGATTCATTGAATGCAGGATTTGACCTTTTGATAAGGTTTTTTTCTTATATCATGCAGTGAATATTTGCTGTCATTTTTTTATGTGTAATTGCATTAGTATGATAAATATGTATTTAACTCAGAGAGATTCTTTGTCAGGCTCCCATGATAATAATGAAAATCTATGAGGTTTTATTGTATTTTAAAGAAATATAAAATGATATAGGTATGCTACACAGACGGGTTGGTTCTGACTTTTCACTAGCTATTTAACTTACCAACAGAAATTTATGCCCATGTATTTTCTAGCATATGATGACAACATACAATTTTAAATTCTCATTTTAATTTATGGTTGCTCATTATAGTTTAGAAAGTTGTGCTATGAAATTCAGTCATAATTGTTTCTTTTTTGAAAGCTATCCCATGATTTTAAGATAATAGAGTGATTAGTGCAAGTGCTTAAGGTTTTTGGTAGATGGAGAATAAAACAGGCATAGTGTCCCCATACTATGAAACATGCTGGTCTTTTGTTCTCATAGGAATTTGAAAGCCTCATTTATGTTTGTCATTTCTTACAGGTGTCTCTGCTGACTTGGGGGGATATTGCCTCTTTCCCACTTCCCTAAAGCAGATACAGCTGTGATTTTGTGCTGAGCCACCTGCATAGTTTGATTTGGGATTTGAACACAGGGGAATGTTCCAGTGTCCATGTCATTTTGCTTTGAGTCCATCAACTGATTGGCTAGAAGTGTGAAAGTGCTAATGCTCTAGCTTCAGCTTTATTATTTCTAAGAAAGTCAATCCAGTGGAATGACAATGTCTAGGAGTCTAAGGGTAGCAGGGAAAGTGTTCTTAACTTTAGGTGATTGGGCTTTTGTCTTAGACGGTTAGTAAAAATCTGTAATTTCTTCTAGCTCTGGGAATATGTAAACTTCATATTGCAAATATATCCTGTATTCATGCATGCATTCATTTTTCCCCTGCCTTATTTCACAGACTATTTGAGGTAGCTAATGACAGGAAAATATAAAATTATAACCAGGAAAAATAGAGGTTCTAGCAGGATATCAAGACTAGGGAAAAACTATATAGACTGTGCTGTGTATGCATAGTTGCTACCCTTGAGTTGTTACTTTGTAAGTTTCTCAAAGGTCAAAATAAAAAGAAAGATAAAGTCATATAATAGTCTTAAATAAATTAAAGCATGTCACATTATAGAGAAAGCAAAGCTTTGCTTTGTACTTAGCCTTAAGAGAATTTCTGCCAGGAGCTTTAACGCTGATGTTTGTGTGGCAGTTCCCTTGACAGTATCACAAGGCTAATGTAGGAAGGACATTCATGAAAGCATCCAGTGTACAGTCTAGAATCACTCAGTGGAAGTGGAGGCCATGACTCCAGAATCAGTTCTTCAGGTTAAACAATGCAGCTGTCTATCAGTTGATTTTATTTAAAATGAAAACCTACACTTAGAAAAATGGACATGTGTTTGAAAATTCTTCACTTTAAGCTGGTTGCAGTGGCACTTGATGGTAGTCCTTTGACCTTAGAGACTGCAGTGGGGATATTGTGAATTCAAGGCCAACCTGTACAACTTGACATAATCTTTGTCACAAAACAAAACAAAACAAAAACTAAACTAAAAACATTTTTAGAACCACTTCTCATAACTGAAGTTTGAATATGCAATGGATAATTGCAGGTGTTTTATACTTGTTTGAGGATAGATCTGTAGATTAGAAGCATTTACTAGTCAGTTTGTTACCTGTCTTTGAAATTGTTAACTTCTATTATCTTTAAAATTTGTTGGGACTATTGCAACATTAAAAATAATTGTTATAGTTTCTATAAAATTATTCCAGTCCTCCTTATTGTTAGAATTTAAAAAATAATATTACCGAAGATTGAATGGAAATTTCAATCTTAAACTTCAACTTTGGAGAGAAGGTTTTTTAAAAAAAATATTTTATTTTGTATGTATTATCATTCAAATATTTAAATTTCCCCAAATTTTTAATAGAAATTTCCTTCATTAACATTTTCAAGTATAATACCTCATATATTAGATTGTGTTAATACTTCACATAAGAAAAATTACTAGAGGAAAGGAGCTTACCTTAATAGGCTAGGTGTATAGCACTATTTTAGTCTGAAAAGTCTTCCTAAAGTATTATCTTTCATACAAGAACTTTTAAATTTAAGGACATCACAGACTTCATCAGAGTGGCATATTCATACTCAAATTTTTCTGACACTTTAGTTATATTTTATTCATGCAGTGTTACTAAACCAATAGACTTTGTAGTTGGAGGGTCTAAAAACTCACCTATACTATTTAGTACATGACCATAGAGAAAGTCGAATAGCCTCTGAGATAAGAGTCCTTATTAGTTAGACGTGGCAAGTCCTGGGAACAATACACAATTGTTCTGAAAGTTGAATGAGTAATAGTCACAAAACACTTTGGTCAGTGTCTTGAATGTAGGTAATTTAATTCTTTCTAATGCTGTAATAACTAACTAAAGCTAAGAAATTACCAGCAGGTGGAGCTCAGTGATAGAAAACCAAATTTCTAATTGAGGGTATCCTATTACCTTATTTTTAAAATATACATTTAAGCAAGTGCATATGGTTTTGAATTTTCTGTGAAGGCTTTCTATTTTTATCTTGCCTCTCGGAAGCTATCACCTTGCCATGTGGTTTTTGAATATGTAGATATAATGCTTATTATTTTAAAATTTTGTTACAGCTAATGTCAAATAAAAGGACATATTTTGCTACTCTAGTGGTTACTGTAACTTTCAGAGTTCATAGATGTGTAACACTGTTGATAACTTTTATTCCAGCTGCCTGCATAGTATCTTCCAGTACTAAGAAAGCTAACCAGTAGGGAGGAAGCTTCCTGGTCAGTATCAACTTGATGTTTTTATGTCTTGTGGCCAAAGTGTGTGATGTCTTCAGCAGTAGGGTCTTACCATCCAATTCTTGTGGGAAACAAAGGACAATGTCAACAGATTATATTGTTTTGGGGGCTTTCCAGGATGCCTGTGACCAAGAACTAGAGGGAGATATCCCACACCTGGCACTATGTTTTTTATTTGGCAACCTGTGGCTTCTAGGAGGAACATTATACCCTATGTAAGGTAACTGCAATTGAACTCTTCTATATGAAAAAAAAAATATGTGTGTGTGTGTATGAAGCTTATAAAATAGTTTTTCACATGACTTTTTCAGACATCCTTAGTTTATTCCTCCTCTATCCCGTCTTCTGCCTTACCTTCCAAACCCTCTCCCTACTTAACCTTCCTCTCCATTATTTCCCTTTCCTTTCTCCTTCATATCACCTGGTTTCAACTGTCTCCCCTTCTTTAAGATCCTTCTTCCCTTTCTCTACCAGTCATCCCTTTCTAGTTTCCAGGATTCTGCAGATACTCCTAGATAAAACACAAATCTAAAGATTTGATGCTAAAGTTCACAAATGAGTAAGAACATGTAATCTTTGTCTTCACCGTTAACTACAGTGATGTTAACTACTGTTTTGGCCACTGACAAAATACTCAACAGCTCTTTGCATTTCCATGGATTAAATACTAATGTGTATATTGATATATATATTTACTCATTTGTTTA
Organism: Nannospalax galili; assembly: GCF_000622305.1. Taxonomy (NCBI): domain Eukaryota; kingdom Metazoa; phylum Chordata; class Mammalia; order Rodentia; family Spalacidae; genus Nannospalax; species Nannospalax galili. Next base: position 3,750,231 of record NW_008357993.1, on the reverse strand, counting down.
AGTATGTAGATATCTTCTTATTATGTATTCTTCCCATAATACCTACATTTGCCCCAATCTAGTTCCAAGAAGACAGACACTTTCACTGTATTTACAGCTATTTCTCTGCCTTACATGGTACTTGCAAACAATTTTTTTTTGAATACTGGACAGGCTCTTAGAATTTCTAATAATGATTAAGCACTGAATATTTATATAATTATTTTAGGGGAAAGGGAACATTTTCAAGCAACAGATTAATGCCCAACTATTTTTAGAGTCCCTTTATAGGAAAGTAATAAAATATATAGTATAATCTACTTATATTTTAGGAAAGAGTTCGACAATAATCTTCATTGAAGGTTACCATGGGAATGTGAACTGTATTTTAGCATGGCTCCCAAACAGGTTTAAATTCAGAAAAGAATATAGGTATAAATAGACATTTATTTGCAAAGGAATAAACATTATGGTGCTTCATCAATTAATGATGAGAACTGGGGCTGAGGTTTTAGATTAGTGGTGGATCACTTGCCTGTATGTGAGAGACCTTAAGTTCTGTTCACAACCGTGTCAAAATATAAATATTATATATTTATACCACATTACAAATATAGTACAAATTTACATATATCTTGATATTCTAATATCTAGTATTAGTGTATGTGATGCAGTGAAGTTAATAGGCCGTCTATAAGAGAACCAATATAACTGGTAGTCATTTTTTAAAAATGATTTAGTAACCACATGATTAGAAGAAGCATTTTATTACCGCATTGACATATTCCATAACAATTTCCAGAGCTAAGATGCATCTCTTTCAATATTGGCTGTAAATTTTTAGGTTCACAGTTGAATTAATACAGTTTTACAATATTGAACTCAGTATAAACTCTGTAAGACATAAAATTGAGTGCGGTTTTATTCTTTAAAAAAGGTCTTCATTTCATTTTAAAATATGCTGTTTGATACAGAAAAACTCATTTTTAATGCTACTAACACTTAGATGTTTGCACATGAGTCTCTAATCTCTGTGTATCTGATTATTATTATTTACAGTCAGTTATTTTCTGAGATCCACCTAAGCATGGATATAAAATAATTGGGTAAATTTCAACGGTAATGTGTTTGACCTCTACTAATTAACGTGGAGTAAATTTTTATGCCTATTCCTCAAATATGACTTTTTTTAATTTGTTTTTTTTTGTGTGTGTATTTCATACAGATCATCCCAAACAATCTTATTCCTCAGTATACCCACATCCCAAAAGGCACCCTCCCATAATCACCTCCCCACCCCTCCACTGGATCCCATATACTCTGTAATCCCTGCTACTGTCCACTGTGTTGTTGGTGACCCCAGCCATTCTCCAGTGCTTGTCCATCCGCTGAATCTAGTCAGCCTATCTAGAGTTCCTTGTTTTAGGAAGATCAGCTCTTCCTCATCTAGCAGCAATCAGTTGCCAATATTCCTGTAGATAAGATTGGAGTCTGCTGTTCATTTTCCCAGTTTTTTGCTGGCCTACTGTCTGGGAGTCTCTTGGGCTACCCTGGCCAACAACTCAAAGGAAGGTATCTCCAGTCTGGCATTGTTTCTTGTTATATAGCTTTTAGCTATACACATGGATTCTAAAAGAATTATGTTGATCCCTTTAATCTTTGGTTATACCTTCCTTTTGGGTGTTTAAGACCATGCAGTTGGCCCAGATAAACCTTATATTTACTCTTAAGGTCATTTGAGGATCTGTTCCTCAGGGGAGGAGCCCCTGGCTCCTTTTTTATTTTTTTACCAGTTCTATCTGTGTGAAGATAAGTCAAAGGTTCTTGCTGGCTTTACTTGGAAACATGGAGGAAATATTTCCTATGTGTTGACCCTCCTCTTTGTGGAATGGACACTGGTTCAAGTCCATTTAGTGGGGACTCCATGGCCTCCTTGATCAAGAGGACAGGTGACACACCACAGTTACAGGACATTCTGAGAGATGCTGCATAGACCCCTGGAGCTTAGTCGAACTAGGAGAGCAAGAGGCAAAAACTGTCCTTTATTTCCCTCTGACCAAATTAGTATAGGCCTCAAAGTATGGCTGTTAGACATCCAAGAAAGTTAGTTCCACCAGTCTGGTACTTTTAATTACCCTGTGCTATGTAGCTAAATCTTGGGCAAAGACCAAACATTCTCAGATAAACCTTGCTTAGACATGTATTATATTCCTTCAGCTAGTTGTATGTATAATTTGTCAGTAGGTTTTTTGATTAATATCGTTCCCTCTGTTTTTTTAAAACTAGCTGGGCATTATTTATGTCTTGCATTGTCTAACCCTTCCACCATGGTTTCCCAATTTAAAGTGCCCCCATTTTCCCATTTCTCCCTTAATAATACCCTTCTCCTATGGTCCCACCTCTCTTGAGCTCCTTCTTTCCCTTTATCCCCTAGGTTACTTGTATAACCTTCTCTCCCCCATGCCCTTAAAATAACCCAATTTTTACCCATATATCCCTATTAACATCTGTTTTCTACTGTTTTTCTCTTCCAGATTCTTTCTTTTCTTTTACCTCCCTGGTTCCTTTTCATTATCCTGCTTCTTGTAGATATGTCTGGATACATATTTACGTATAAGGATTTGGTGCTAGGATCCACATATCAGGGAGAATATACTTCTTTTTTTTTTGTTGTTGTTGTTGTTTCTGAATCTTTGTTACTTTACTTAGTATAATAGTTTCTAATTCCATACATTTACTTGAAAATTTCATGATTTCATCTTTCTTTACTGCTGAGTAAAACTCCGTCATATAAATAAACCACATTTTCATTATCCACTCATCAATTGAGGGACACCTAGGTTGCTTCCACCTCTTAGCTATTGTGAAAAGAGCAGCAACAAACATGGATGTACAAGTGTCTCTGCAATAGGGATGAGTTCTTTGGGTATATGCCAAGGAGTGGTATAACTGGGTCAAATGGTAGGTTCATTTATAGCCTTTAAAGAGTTCTACACACTGCTTTCCATAAGGTTTGAACAAGTTTGCAATCCCACCAGCAGTGGATGATTTGATCTCTTATTTTCTAATTATTGCCCCTTTAATTTCCTTCTCTTGTCTTATTGCTCTTGCAAGAGTTTCAAGCACTATGTTAAAAAGGAGTGGAGACAGTGGACAGCCTTGATTGGTTCCTAATTTTAATGGGAATGCTTCCAGTTTTTCTCCATTTAAAATGATGTTGGCTGTGGGTTTGTTGTATATGGCTTTAATTATGTTGAGGTATGTTCCCTCCAGTTCAATTCCCTGTAGGACCTTAAACATAAATGTATGTTGAATTTTGTCAATGGCTTTCTCTGTATCTATTGAGGTGACCATTTGTTGTTTATTGACTTATGTATATTGAACCATCATCCTGCATTTCTGGAATAACGACGACTTGGTCATGGTGGATGATCTTTTTGATGTGTGTCTGTATGCTATTTGCAAGTATTTTGTTGAGAAGTTTTGCATCTATGTTCATTAAGGATGTGGGTCTATAGTTTGATTTTTTGATTGTGTCTTTACGTATGTGTTTACCTGTTTTCAGTATTATTAGCTTCATAGAAGGAATTTGGGAATTCTCCCTCCATTTCTGTCTTTTTGAATAAATTAAGTAGTATTAGACGTAGATCTTCTTTAAATGTCTGGTAGAATTCTTTTGTAAATCCACCTGGTCCTGGGTTTTTTTTAACTGGGAAGTTTTGTATTACTGTTTCAATTTCCTTATGTGTTATGGTGTGTTTAAGTTGTTGACTTCTTCTTGGTTTAGTTTGGTGGTTACATGCTTTTAGATACCCATCCATTTATTTTATGTTTTCAAATTTAGTAGTGTATGCGTTTTTAAAATATTCCCTTATATTGTTCTGGATCTTTTTGGTATCTGTTGTGATATTTCCCCTTTCAGCTCTGATTTTGTTGATTTGGTGGTGCTCTTTCTTTCTTTTGGTTATTTGGGCTAGCGGTCTGTCAATCTTGTTTATCTTTTCAAAGAACCAGCTCTTGGTATTGTTGATTCTTTGTATTGTTTTCTTTGATTCAATTTCGTTGATTTCTGCCCTGATTTTTGTTATTTCTTCTTGTCTGCTGGGTTTGGGTTTCATTTGTTGTTGCTTTTCATGTGTCTTGAGTTGCAATGTTGTCATGTATTTGTATTCTGTCTGATTTTTTAATGTAGGCACTTAGAGCTTTACACTTTCCTCTAAGGACTGCTTTCAGCATGTCCCAGAGGTTTTGTTGTGTTTTATTGTCCTTTTCATTTAGTTCCAAGAATATTTTTATTTCTTTCTTAATTTCTTCTTTGACCCATTCATCATTCAGGAGTGTGTTGTTTAATCTCCATGTGTACATGTTCTTACTGGGCTTCCTTCCGGTATTGATTGTAAAACTTTATTGCATTATGGTCTGATAGAAAGCATGGAACTATCAGTCTTTTTGTATTTGTTGAGGTTTGTTTTGTGCCCCAGTATTTGGTTGATTTTGTAGAAAGTTCCGTGGGGTGCTCAACAGAAAGTATATTCTTTGGTGCTTGGGTGGCATATTCGGTAGATGTCTGTAAGGTACATTTGATGTATTATTTAATTCAGATGTCTCTCTGTTAATTTTCTGTCCTGTTGACCTACCTAATGGAGACAATGGGATATTGAAGTCCCCTATTATTAATGAGTTGGGATTAATCTGGGTCTTAAAGACTTGTAGTACTGTTTTTATGAAGTTGGGCACACCAGAGTTTGGTGAATATATGTTCATGATTGTAATATCTACTTGGTCAGTTGCTGTTTTGATCAGAATGAAGTGGCCCTCTTTATCTCTTCTGATTAGTTTTAGTTTGAAGTCTATTTTTCAGATATTAAAATTGCAACTCCTGCTTTTTTCTTAGTACCTTGCATGGAACATTTTTTGTATCCTTTCACCTTAAGGTAGGGCCTGTCCTTGAAAGTGAGATGGGTTTCTTGCAGGTAACCAAAAAATGGGTTTTGTTTCTTAACCTAGTCAACTAGTCTGTGTCTCTTAACTGGGGAGTTCAGTCCATTGATATTTAAAGTTATTAACAAAAGATGTGTATTGATTCCTGTCGTTTTGATTTCTGTTCACATTCTTGGTGTAGCTGTGCATTTCCAGTTATACCTTCATTAAGTTTCTCTCCGTAACCCCTTGGGTACAGTCATTCCTTTCTTCAGCTCTCTGTATTGCTTCCAGAACTCTCTGAGGGCTGGTTTTGTGGACATGAATTCTTTCAGCCTATTTATGTCATGGAAGATTTTTCTTTCCCCTTCGACTATAATAGACATTTTGGCTGGGTAAAGTAATCTTGGTTGGTATCTGTGGTCATTTAGAACTGGGAATACTTTGGTCCAGGCCCTTCTGGCTTTCATAGTTTCCACCAAAAAGTCAGTTTGTAATTCTGATGGGTTTTCCTTTATATGTGACTTGTTGTTTTCTTTTGCAGGTTTCAGTATTGTCTTTTTGTTTTGTTCATTTAGTGTTTTTACTAGGATGTGCCATGGAGTTTCTTTTCTGGCCCTATTTGGTATTCTTGTATTTGTATGGGCACATCTTTCTTTAATTCTAGGAAATTTTCTTCAACCCTGTTGAAGATCTGGTCCATACCATTATCCTGAGATTCTTCTCCTTCCTATATGCCTGTGATTCGTAATTTGGTCTTTTTTGGTGTCATACATTTCCTTCATATTCTATTTGTTTGTTTTCTTAAATTCTTCATAATCGTTGCTTGAGTGGTCTAATTCGTTCACTTTATCTTCCAGTTTTCTGTTTTCCATTTCATTCATCCTATTGGTGAGGCTTTCTCCTGTTGTTCCTAATTGGCTTACTGAGTCTTTCAGTTTCTTCTTTGTTTCAACCTGGGCATTCTTCAATATTTCTAACTCTTTTCGGAATTCATTCAGAAATTTATCCCTATCTTCTTTCAGTTCTTTGATTTCTTTGTGTGTTCTTTAAATTCACTCAATTCTTTTATCATGTTTATAGTTATTCTTTTGAGTTTCATGTCCTGTGTTATCTCTAGGTCGTTCTCATTGTACTTCTCTAGAGGACTATTGGTACTAGGTGGAGATATATTATTTTGGTTTTTCATGTTGTTATTTTTTCTTCTGTGATTTTGAGATGTGAATTTCCTTTGTAGTTTGTGATTCTTGTGAGACTCAAGCCTTCCTTTGTTGAGGTTAGGTCTGCTTATTTTTGTAAACTTTATATGCCTTTGTGGATTACTTGTTGAGCATGAAATGCTGGTTGGTCTAGGCTTCAGGTTCTCTCTTTTGATTTTTTTTTTATTTGAGCTGCCAAATTGCTTTCTTTTTCAGGAGTTCCCACAGAGGCTCAAGTCAAATGAGGATTAGATGCTCTCAGGCTTCCTCCTAAGGTCTGGATCCATCTAGGATAGATGCTGGCCTCAGCAATTTGAGGGCTACGCTGGCCTGGGAGCAGGGCCCAGGAAAGATGCTGGCCCTCAGGGATGCAAGGGGAGATAGATGGGCATGAGAAGAGTCCCGGGGGCTCCTGGGGACTACAGGGAGGAATTGGGTTGGTTTGGAGGCAAAGGATCAGGAAGCAGTGGGGTATTTGGGCTAAGAGGTCAGTCTAAGGGACTGGAATGTTATGACAGGAGATGGGCTAGTGCCTCTGCTAGGAGGAGGGATGAGGTGGGGTAGCTGGGAGGGTGAATGTGACTGCAGGCATCAAGGCGCAGTGGATGCAGCCAAATTTATACACGGAAGCTGTTTGCTCCAGGAAGCTGTGGGGCTGGGCAGCCCAGAGATGCAAAGGGAGGTGGCGACTAGAGAGAAAAATTGTGTTGGTCTGGAAGCTAAGGATTTGGAAGTATTGGAGAGTTTGAGCCAAGAGGTCAAGATAGTTAATGTTCCAGTCCCCCTGCTAGGAGGAGAGATGGGGTGGGAGAGCTGGGAGAGTGAATAATGAGGCTGGTGGAGGCAAGGTGCAGTGACCCAGCAGCCAAACTTACCCAGGCAACTGCTAGCTCCAGGAATCTGTGGGGCTGGGCAGCCCAGAGATGCAAAGGGAGGTGGGGTCTAGATGGAGGGATTGATTTGGTCTGGATGCAAAGGATCAGGAAGCAGTGGAGAGTTTGGGCCAAGAGGTCAGTCCAGAGGTCTGGGGTGCCAAGACAAGAAATGTGCCAGTCTCGCTGCTAGGAGGAGAGATGAGGTGGCAGAGCTTGGAGGGTGAATGAGCTGGGGGAGTCAAGGGGCAATGCAACTGATAGTCATTTTAAGAAGAGAGAAAAGACTGACATACATGGAGACAGCCATGTAAAGACAGAGGCAGAAACAAGTTATCTTTCCAGAAGCAAAGGAATAACAAGAGCTATAGGAGGTGAGCAAGAATCCTTGCCTAGAGGTTCTGGAGGGAGCATGACTTTGTAGACTTTCTAGCCTTTTCAAAAAATATATTTTAATATTTTTATTTTATGTGTATGAATGTATTGCCTGCATGTGTGTAAGTGCACCTGTGTTGTTCATTGCCAACCAAGGTCAGCAGAAGATATCAGATTCACTTCAATTGGACTTATGGACCATGTGGGTGCTGGGAACTGAACCTGAGTGGTGTGTAATGGCTCAGCATTGTTTTGTTTTGGTGTTTTGTTTTGTTTTGTCAGTGTCTCCTGTAGCCCCATCTGGTCTTGAACTCACTGTGTAGACCAGGCTGACCTCGATCTCATAGAGAGCCACTGGCCTCTGCCTCTCAAGTACTAGGATTAAAGGCATGCCAGCATGTCACCATGCCAGGTGTGAGTTTTAGCCTTTGGAACTGTAAGATTGTAAATATCCAAATAATTAAAACATTGATACTTTGTTTTAGCAACTCTGGGAACTAGTTCAGCATCCATGTGCTTATTGCCTTTATAAGTGATCTGAAATAGAGATTGCATCATATCAAATGACTTCAATGCTTTGTGTTGGTTACTTGTTTGTTGCTGTGATAAAATACCATGATCAATTTTTAGAAGGAAGAGTTTATTTGGGCTTACTGATTACTCTTATGCAGAGGGCACTGAGTCTACCATGGCAAGGGAAGCATGGTAGGAGGCAGCCAGAGCAGAAAGCTAAAGGCTCACATCTTTAGGCATCATACAGGAAACAGAGAACATAAACTGGAAGTGGGACCAAGCTATGAATTCTCCAAAGCTGTCCCCAGTGGTATATTACTTCCAGCAAGGCCATACCTCCTAAACGTCCACAAACAGTGCCAACATCTGGGGACCAAGTGCTCAAATATGCGAGCCTATGAGGGACATTTCTCATTCTAGCCACCACAGATTCTTGTTACAAAAAACAATCAGTTGGTATAGATGATTTAAGGAGAAACACCAAATTTAGCCATTTTCTGTATTAAACTAAGAATCAAGAACTATAGCTGCTTTAGATTTATATTTTTGGCTATAAATATTAATTTTCATTTTTTTTATCTCTAAGATTGCTTGCAGTTTAAAGCTTTGTGATTTTGTGAGTCTGGATGAGTGCCTGGCACCCAGTAAATCCTCACTGAATATTGAAAGAATAAATGAATAGAACGAAACTGTAAGTGATAAAGATAGGAAAATGTAAGTAATTTAGCTATAGAAGTCAAGATTACTTCTTTAAAATGAGCTTTAAAAAAAGCAAGACCAAAAAACAATATCAAACAGAAGTATTGTTTTCTGAGTTTATCCTCATTTAAGCAGAAAGACAAAATTAGTAAATATTTCATGCATCTTTGGAGATTACTTTCTGGAAAGAGTGCTTTGGGTAAGTGAACTGACCCAACAGGCAGAGTTATGATAGATTCTGTCCCAGAGTTCTTTGATTTCAGATCGACTTAGCTACTTATTGAGTTAGTGACCTTGGGCTAGCTAGTGACCTTGGGCTGCCTGTTCCTCGGTTTACTTATCTATAAACTAAGGTTTGAAATAGAACCTATGTTGTAGAGTTATTGTGTAGGATTAAATAGAAGAGTTCACATAAAATGCCCAAGACATTGTCTCGCTCACAATAAGCTTTCTGTCCCATGTTGCCTACTGTTATTTATCAAAAGTAAAGCACTGTGAAATTATTATAATATAAAATGAGAAGTTTCTTAATAGGCATAATACAAAGACAAGTGGTTTTTATGTACACAACAAAGTTAAAAACTGGATATACAGGAAAAAATAGTGGCAATCATACAGAGGCAAGACTTTTCCTTCTTTTTATTGAGATAGGCTCTAGTTGTATAATTCAGGCTGGCCTTATCTCACATTCCCTTTCTTTTACCACCTACTTAATGCAGAGATTACAAGTATGTGCCACTATGCCTGGCCCATGCTGCAATTCTTTTAATTGAATGTTAAATTTGAAAAAAAAAAAAAAATGAGGTGATTTAAAGGATAAAATGTGGGGCTGGAGAAATGGCTCAACATTTAAGAGCAATGACTGCTCTTGGAGAAAACCCAGGTTCGATTCCCAGCACCCACATGGCGGCTATGAACGGTCCTTAACTCCAGTTCCAGGGGAATCTGACGCCCTCTTCTGATCTCTGTGGCATTGTACGACACTGGTGCGCTAACATACATGCAGGCAATACACTCACACACATAAAATGGATGGAGCTGGTAAAAGAAAGGAGCCAGGGGCTCCTCCCAACCCCATGGGACCCCTGAGGAACAAATCCTCTAAC
>NW_008357993.1:3733522-3740282 GCF_000622305.1 Nannospalax galili | reverse complement strand
AAACAATATTTTCAGAGGGAAAAATGAAAACAATTTATCATAAACTATCTTCAAAATTTTTCTAGAGACCAAAAAATCAATAATCAGCTAAGATACTTTGTGTCCATGCTCGGATGCCTAGAAGCTCAGAGGGTAACCAACTGTGACTAGTGGTGGTCAGATATTTAGAGATTGGAGGTGCATGTGCAAACGTCCAATGTCAATTGCATTGAAAAGGGGTTTTTCTGTATGAGACTGTGTGTTTTGATAATGAAGTGGAGATCTTTTTTAGAGGTTGGGACGTCGTTTAGTTTGTGTCTTGTGGGGTTTATACTGAGTACAATATTGTATGACTGTGGTGATTCAACTGTGGACCTGGGGGTTTGCGGCCAGTTTTGGAAGAGATGCATCCTACCTCGGGAAACCGTTGTTGAGTATGGTGATTAAGCTGTAATGAAATGCTTCTTCTAAGTATGTTGTTATTAAATAAATAATTTTTAAAAATTTAAAAAAAAATAATAAATATTTATGTTTATGTTAGATTTGTGACCCAGGGAACTAAGATCTGTCTAGTAGACCTCTGTTGCTTTAAAATATTTTTTCCTCCTTGGAGCTGGAGAGATGACTCAGCAGTTAAGAGCACTGACTGCTGTTTCAGAGGACCCGGGTTCGATTCTCAACACCCACATGGCACTAACAACTGTCTGTAACTCCAGTACCAGGGGATCAAACATCCTTTTCTGACCTCTCTGGGCATTGTACGACATGGGTACACTTACATACATGCAGGCAATACACATAAAATAAAAATAAGTAAAATATTAAAAAATAAAAAAACTTTCCTTCTTTGGTCCCACGAAGTCATCCATTTGTAAAATGTTATGGCCCAGAGTATTGATCCACACTTGTCATCTTGGTATTCTTATGGCAGAAACAAGAGAATGGCAAACGTGGGGCCAGCCAGGGCCACATAATGAGGCTTCAAAAACAAACAGAAGAAAACAACAAAAAAAAGCTCTACACAGTGCTTGAAAACACACTGCCTGTATGTAATCGTTAATATCATATATAGCAGTCAGCACATTATATAATAGATGATCAAAAATATGAGCCTTCTTTGTAGTTTAAATATTTTGGTTTTGAGTATCCCACTCTCCTGCTTCTCATTGCCTGATGCCTCAATGAGTGTTGTTAAGCTCAGTGCATTCTTGCTGTAAGGAATATTTAAATTTGTATTCTATTCAGACATCAATGATTATTTGGACATAATCAAGATTTTTTAATCAGAAGAATTACAAAGTATTAGTTATAGCTCAATAAAATAAAGTTTAAAAGTGTTTGATTTAAAACAAAGCTTGATAGATCAGTTGTTTGTAAGGTTTTGTTTCAAGAAATTCTTGAAAGTTTGGTCAGTTTTCAGGGATTTTGAAATCCAACTTTTAAATGGGAAGACTTCTATATGTTGTAGAGGAATAAAATAAGTTATTTCATTTAAAATATAAATTAAGGAAGTGATTTATTTCTTAGATAGTTGAGCTTAATTTAATGTGCAATGATTTCTTCTTTATTTTTTCCTCAATAAACCAACATCTGTTGGAAAATCAGTTCCTTTGATTACAGGACTGACTGGCCCACTTCCCTGCCAACAGGGAGAGACACTATGAAATAGGAGATCAAGGTTGTGCCTTTTCTATCTTGCTTTTGTCTCAGACAGGAAGATCTGTGGATACCTTGACTTCTGTGGGGACACTGTTGGTAGCTCTAGCTAAGATTTGAGATGGAGCAGAAAGTGGAATGTTTCCACTCTGAGAGTCAGCTGGAACCTGATTCTGACTCCCAGTGCTGTATAAAGTGTGCTATAAAACTGAGCCCTGAGCCTTCCTTGTCAAAAATCTAGAGATATCAGGTAAGGTGGAAGGTGGCTCTGTCCTGGTACTAGGCCCAGAGGTTTTCTTATCGTCCAGGAGATCATCTGCTTCATGTTGCTGCTTCCCTTGGGAAAAATACTTTCTCTTGATTTTTTGTTTTTAACACTACTATCATTCAGATATCAGTACAAGGCAATTAAGAGAAAAAGAAAGAGAGAGTGCTGATTTTCATTTTGTATTTAATTTGTTTCTCTAGTCACCTCAGGTTTGAGAGGGAAAAGATGATTTCCAGTTGATGGGGAGGTAAAAAAACAGTATACATTGAGGAGAAACATTCTTCAGTTTACAATTAGAAGTAGCATTAAAAATTTTTGTTTTGTAAATATCAGAATCGTTATTACCTACTGAGTTTAAACTTTTTGTTTTCAATTGCTGTGACCAAAGGAGAGTAATATTTTTCTTGAACAAATGTATTAATTAGTGACAATGACTGATAAAGCTTCTCATTATATGATTATATAGTTCAATGTTATTTTTATAAATTAATACTTTTAATTTAGTAATCTGAAATGCTGTAATCTTTAATCTTTGACTATATAACATATAATTTTTTGGATAATAAAATAGAGTCCTGAATTACATCTATTATGTTGCTAGTTATATGAACATGGTTTTATTTGTTTGTTTGTAGATTAAACTTAATTGCCTACATTTTCCAATTATGGACTTGATGTTTAAGATTGTTTTTTTCTACATTTTCTATATTAAAAAAAATCAGACTCTGGCTTTGAATTTAGAATGGGAATGCCAAAAAAGAATGTTCAATGAAAGTGTAACTGTGTATATATATTTTTTTATACTTGAAAAGAGTGGAACTAAATATAAAATTCCTGTTTTAATGCTACTAAATGGAATATTTAGATTATCAGTACTAAATATTAAGTGTCTTGAGGTCATTAAGTAATACTGTTCATAAATTTAGGGACCGTTAGTTAACTTGTGTGCATGGTTTTTGTTTTGTATTGATTTATATATTCACAAAAATATTAGAAGATATAGATTCTTTGAGATTGTCCTGTCCAGTTTGTCATCATGTTTCTAATAATGTCCAACTCCCAGTATGCTGAATGACTCACATAGCTAGCTAGTGACAAGCATAACTCAATTGTTAATTTTCAAAAGAAGTCTTGCTTCCAATTATATTCCTGTTTTGTGTAGTCTTTTATGGTCCTCCTTTAATATTTTTCTTGATGTATTTTTGTTCTTTGAATATTGAATTGATCTTCAAAATAATTTTATAACTTTTATTTCTTGTTTTTTGAAATTGTTTTCATTCTCTTGTCTTTTTCTTTTGTATTAGTTTTACTGCATTTTAATAAAATAAAGTAGATAATTTGAATTTTAATATTTTTCTTTTTTATATGCTTTATGTAGAGGGAGTAAGTTAAGAGTTTTTATGTTAATAGCTGTCAACTACTATTCTCAGGAAGATATTAATCATAGAAATGCACACTGAGGTGAAATGTTCAAACAGTTCAACAAGCAAACACCTGATTCTTATATCTTAAATTTAATCCGTAATCATGATGATTTATCTTTGGTTATTAGCTAATGATATCCTGAGCATAATGAGATTTTTGGCTTATGATAGATCTGTAAATTCACATGTAGACATTTCCCACGATGATCTCATTAGTCAGATGTTACTGCTCTTGCGACGACACCTCTGTCAAGAATTGCACATCGCAGCTTCTGCACCTGTCCTGCTACTCGATTGATCATGGGGTCTGTGTTCTTATGCACTCACTTTTCTTTTTTAATAGTGCTGTTCTGACGTTAGCTTTTACTCTCTGATGCTATTTTTGTGATGTTTCTAGCTCTTTTTTAAATCACTATAGAACACATACTGATGAGTGCTAATCTTAGGTAGGAGTCATCTCTTTAATCAGAAACACATTTAACCTTGGAAGTGGTACTACTCTGGGTGTAGTTTCCTTCTGGTGACACTAAAGCCTTGTGCTCCCGTTGCTGGTCATATCAATAGTATCATGTTGATTCTGAGTATCAGAAGGGATTTTTGTTCTCTTACTTATTCTCATACAGTTTTACATTTCCATTTTTTTATTGTGGTCTCTGAAATCTCATTTTGGTAATCAAATTTCCTTTTCAAGAGAAGATTGTGCATTCTCCTGTATTCCATGCAACAGAATTGAAATGATCCTTCATGCTTTCCTTGTTATTCCTTCACAATTGTAGATTTGGGTTGTATTCCATTCGCTTCCTTTTCAGTGATGTTGTCTTCCAAATTTCTTTTCATTTCTCTTCACACAATATGCTGTCTGATAACTTTTTTTTCCTACCTGTAGCCTTTCAGGAGGATGTTAACATTCTTGTGGAAGACCTGTCTAGAATGTTAACTTCTATGTTCGTTTATCTAAAAATGATATTGCCTGAGGGATGAGCTCTGGTAAGCAAATTTAGACTGTCTCCTTTTTTCCTCCTCTTTTTTTTTTTTTTTTTCTTAAAGACAAGTGGAAGAAAGCTGTTAGGTTCTTCTTGTTCCTCATTAGGGAATGCCACCATCTATAGTTTATGTAGTTTATAAAGTTCACTTCATGAGAAGCGTAACACCTTATTTAGCTAGCTTAATTTTCAACATACTTCTGTCACATAGCTAAAACCCATTTGCCTTAAACGGTAAATGATACTTTGGTGAAAATAGAAAATATGATGCAGAATGGTATTTCTGTTGTCATTGTTGTTTGTTTATGTGTTTTAGAAAGTGCTCACTTCCAGACATAAGAGCTGATTAGGGCACTAAATTCACTAGGATAGAAGAGTTTTAGTACAAATTTAGACACTATGGTGGCTATTAGAATTTGAAAATCTGATTGCTACATCTTGCTTTTGTAAATGCTTGTATTTTCAAGACAGGACCAGATTTTTAGTTCCCGGTTGAATTTTTAGGAAGACTTAGTTGCTCCTGCCAGTTGACAACTATGTCATGAAATAGTTTTTTTGGTAAATAAAATAAATTATTGAACTTTTCAGATTTATTATCTGACTTAATATTTTCATAAAAATAAAAAGAGATTATAAGGAATTTTTGAGGGCTATTGGATACATTCAATGCAAACAAGGTAATTATATGTATTTCAGATCGTTCTTTGTAATTGTACAACTTTAGTTATTGCTTTAGATCCTGAATTTCTAATTTCTAAAAAGATATACTTTAACTATACAGCATCTTCTTTGAAAGTGTATGCTTCACACACACACACACTCACACACATACACACACATACACGCATGCACACACACACATCTTTGCTGTTTCTTAAACAAGAGACTGATGAGAGTAAAGTGGGAAACAGTAGAACATCTGGTCAAAGTTACAGAACATCAAAGGGGTAGATAATTGCTGCATATTTTACACTTTATACCTAAAACTGGTTTGTTTTTTTTTTTTTGTGTGTGTGTGTATGTGTGTGTTTCTGGGAATAGTACCCAGTGCCGTGTGTGTGTGTGTGTGTGTGTGTGTGTGTGTGTGTGTGTGATTCTGGGAATAGTACCCAGTGCCTCATACATGCTAACCAAGCACTTTACACTTAGCTACACCCCTGGCCCATAGACTCTATATCTAATATTTTAGTCAAATAATCACTGATGTTTTTAGGGTCTATTTTTATTATCCTATTCTATAGATTTGAAAATATTCTACATTTATGTTACTCTGATTAACAAAAATATTGACAGACAAGACTGAATAAATGGTGAAATTTAACTCCAAATTTAGACTTTAGTGCCTCTCAGGAGCCTTGGAAAAAAGGAAGGGCAGAAATGTTGTTTAGCAAGTTGCTCAACCATAGCAGGTAAGGCACTTCTACATCACTAATGTCATAAATATTTCCTACAGTACCTAGTAAGAACAGACTGTTTTGTTTGTCCTAGGAAAAGGACATTTGATGGACTTAAAACTTTTTGGAAATACTTCTTTCCGCCTCAAAACCCAAACTACCCCTCTAAACACAAAAACTTTAATTGACAAATGCACATAGTAATAGATCTCTGTGTCTCACAATGTGTTAGTATTAAACCACGTTAAGTGGTGAAGCACCAAGCATAAATACTGCTTGAATGAGTCTTGCAGTTCAGTTCCCATTGTCACTAGGATATGCCAAATGCCAAGTCTAAATATAGTTTGTGGTGATAGGGTTTATCTGTGACATTGTTTCACCCAAAGCATGTTTGATCTTTTTTCGTGTGTGTATTTAAATAAACAGAAATAAGATACTTGAGCATCATAAGGAATTTGGCTTACAAAGTAGATGATTTATATATGTATATGTGTGTGTGTGTGTAATTTTGTTTTTACTAAATTTTTGTGTATTTCATACAAAATGTCTCAATCAATCTTAATCATCTTTATAGTCCCATCCCCATGGGCACCCTCTCATACCCCTGCCCCTGGAATTCATACATTAGATGAAGTCACTGAAGATGGCTGTCCATCAAGAAATAAAGAAGCTTATAATTTGCTAGTCATTCTCTATGAATGAGGACAGTAATCAGTAAGAGTCTGTTGATAAAAAGTTTTTCCAGCTTATGACCTTGCCTCCAAGTTAAGAATACTTTAAAAACATGACAGTACGGAAGGTACAGAATACAGACGGAAGAAATTGCAAGTCCGTTACGTAACTCACAAGGAGATCACACAATGTTCACTTGAAGCTATTTGAGAAGACGGGAATGGACAATTTGTTTTATGAGGACAGTCTGTTAAAAGATATGTTCAAAGGAAGTATTTCATTAGTGCTCTTTGTCTCCAAGATAAGTTATTTAAAAATTCTGAATTTTGATTCAAGCTTTAAGATTTATCTAGTAGCTATTTTTATATCTTTGCAAGCCTTGAA
>NW_008357993.1:3720599-3733490 GCF_000622305.1 Nannospalax galili | reverse complement strand
ATGTAGTTCATGTTTAATTCTGAAGCAGTGAAGTTGTTTTTTAAAATTCCAGATTTTAACCTTTGATTCTATAAATAATCTTGTTGCTATCCTATCAGTATAGGAAGAAAATTTGAATTTAAGTGACATTTTACCTTTAGTACGACAACTAGAATTCTGAGTAGGAAACATTATTGTCCTTAGAAAAGTTGTTTAGGCATTCTAATCTTTGGCTTTCTAATCTTTGAAAGAGGGTATTATCAGGACCTGATATATGATGTTGTCGAAGGCTAAAGTGTACAGAGAATGCATGTACAAGACGATGGTGCTTGGCATATAGTCAGCACTCAAGAAATGCTAACCTTCAGTATTACAGCCATTTTTGAGCAAGTCAATGTTTTTTTTCTTGAGAGGGCCTTGAGGCTTATCGTGACAGTCCTCTTTAAAACATTAGCAATGTTGTGGTTATTCTCAGTTTTATTTATTTGATAGTGCTTAAAATCATTTGGTATCCCTTTGAACTACTTTGTGATTTAATGAATTTAAATGAATGAAGCATTTCTGAAACATGGAACTTTAAGTTTTCTTCAGTGAATATTCAAAGGCCTTGTCTCATCTTACCGTTTTATCTTTTTTTTTTGGCTGTTTCTCTTTTAGACAGGGTCTTGCTATGCAGGAAGAGCTGCCTTGAGTTTTCAGTCCCCAAGTATTGGCATTACAAGTGTACACAGCAACTCCTGACACTCTCATTAGTATTTCTCAGTTTTCTAGTCAGGTCTGTTCATCATTTTGCTATTCCAGGCCAGTATGGCCCTGTTTGTTTGTGTGCGTACCTTCATATTGACAGCACTCCTGTCTTATCATTTTCATAATCATTGAACTCTTCGGTATGTGTATGTTTTTGCCATATTCTTGAGTTGTGATATTGAAAATCATTTTAGGTGTAAATGAACCTAAATAACATAAATTATTATTAAATGTTTCACATGTAAACATCAGAACACTTCTATGTCCCTCCACCACCTTAAATTTTGAATGACTGACATTGAACATTTGATTGACTTTCTAGGCACAATCTAAGCAAAGTGGTATAGTGAAAGGAGAAAAGAAATTTGTCACCTTTACAGGCATTTTTAGGGAAGTTATTTCACCTCCATTTCCCCATAGTTTATGAATGAAAAATTGGAGTAGGAAATCTGTTACATAGGAGGTTCCTTCTGCTACTGATTTTATAAGTTTCATTGCATGACTACATTATAACAAATGCAAGAGAAAATGTTTATTATTGCCTAGGAATTGTTGTACTTAGTTTCCATGCTGGTCTTTTTAGTAATGTTCTATCTCAATACACATATAGTGACCTATTTACTTTTGACTTGACAGTTTACTACTTTTATTTATTTAATATTAATTATTAATTGATTTCTGTGGTATTGGGGATTAAATCTAGCCTAAGCAAATATTCTAACAATGAGCCACCTTCCTAGCCCTTGGTTACCTTTTAAGTTTCTTCTTTCTATCCCAGTAACATATTGTTAGAGATAATATTGGACCTTAAAACATAAAAAGCTTCAAACTTTATGTGCTAATTACTGTGAAAATGATGCTAGGAAGGCAAATATAAGTACCAGTTCTCTAACTTCTCATTGTATACAAATGAAAACTCCAAAGGAGAAAACCTAGTAACCTTACTACATCTGAGCTGTGAATATTGCTACATGGTTTCTTGGTCTGGTCAAGGCTCCTTTTGAGAAAAATCTGTCTTTGGGACTCTCTCTCTCTCTCTCTCTCTCTCTCTCTCTCATATATAGGGAGACAGGGTCTCCCTATAGCCCCAGCTGTCCTGGAACTCACTCTGTAGACCAGGCTGGCCTCGAACTCACAAAGATCCACCTGCCTCTGCCTCCCAAGTGCTGGGATTAAAGACGTGCGCCACTGCACCCAACTTATAGCTATATTTTTGACAGTAATTTTGAGGCAAGGTGTTTTAATTAGGAGATAAGATTCTAAAATCTGGATGAAAAAATAAAGGCCAAAAAATTCATATATGTCTAATTTTGCTATATAAAATTTGTAAGGAAAATGAAATATTCATCCAATTTTTCTAATGTATTACAAAGGCCGATTTTTTTACAGTTAGAGTCATCAGTGATTGCTGTATGACAAATGTAAAATGATTCTCTGTCAGTGTGTATTAATTTTCTTGACTACCATAAAAAATTACCACAAACTTGATGCAGAACAGATTCTTTCTTTCACTGTTGGGGAAATCTGAACCCCCAAAACACAGTATTGGATGACTGGTCCCTTCCGGAAGCTCTGGGGGAAATGCGTTTCGTGGCTCTCTACTAGCTGTTCAAGCTAGGAGGTTGCTGGCAATCTTGCTGGTCCTTGACTTGAGAATATATCACACCAGTTTCTGTTCTTCCACATGGCCTTATCAGCATTTCTGTCTTTTCTCTCTATCATTTTCTGAAGGTAGCTGTCTATGGATTTTGGACCAATCTGAGTAATCTAGGCTGATCTCATCTTTAGATCTTTACTGCAGTTGTATTTGCATCCCCACCATCTTTTAATAAGTAATATTATACTAACAGGTTCTTGGCAGACATATGTTTGTGGGGACACCATCCATCCCACTGTTGGTTGGGTTTACTCTTTAATTATTAAGAAGGTTCTCAAAATATGGAGCTTTAGGTGGAGAGATTCGTAACTTTGATAGAAGCTGATTCTTTTCCTTTTTCTTTCAAGTATTATATGATCATTTATTCTGTGAACCTCAGATATATTAGGTGTCTACCAAATGCCATGTATCTAAACAGCTTACTTATTTGGTAATTTGTTTGCGTGCTTGAGTGGAAGTCTTGTGTTACCCAGAGTGACCTTGAATTTGCTATGTACTTGAGAATGACTGTGAATTCTTGATCTTTCTGCCTCCACCCACCCCTAAGTGTTCCACTTTTCCAGACCCAGCATGCCTAGCACTCAGCATCTTACTTTTAAATTCAGCCTTGATGCCAAATTTTTATCCTTAATAATTGTGTTGTCTACCTTGAATAGTTTTTTTTTTTGAAAGTTCTTTACTTTGTATTTTCTGAGCTCTTACCCCCAACCATTCAAAAAGAAATTTTATTTGAAGTTCAGTTTATAAATGCTCACTTAATTGCTTAGATAATCCAATAAACAGAGTTTTTGTTTTGTTTTATTATTTATTTATTTATTTATTTGCTTACAATACATATAGCTATAGACAGTTGTTTAGAATCTGAATTTTAGTCTTGACATTTGCTCACATTCAGAGGTGGACTGTAGACATATTGGAATTTTTGCCAAAACGTTTATTTTTATAGTATATTCCAGACCTGAAATATTATACCCATACAAACATTTATATTTCTGTTTTATAGAATTTTATATGTGAATACTGCATTTACATCATTTCCACTTCTAACTCCTTCCATGCCTCCACCAGTTCTTCTCAGTTTTTTGTCCTCTTCTTTGATTATTATTGTTGTATATACATACATACATTTACTTATACACATAGTGCGCTGAGTCCATTTAGTAGTGCTCATATGGACATGTGTTTAGGGCTGGCCACTCGGGATTGGATAACCTCTCAAGGAGCTAGTCTCTGAAGAAAACTGATTCTCCCTCCCTCAGCATCCATTGATTGCCTGTAGCTCTTCATCTGGAGGTGGGACACTGTCATTCCCACTATCCATATTACATGTGAACTGGTGTTGTCATTATGAAGGTCTTATTTAGGCAACCATACTGTGGTAATTTCATGGGGGCAGCTTCCCTATCATGTCTGGAATATAGTATCTAACAGTAGGAGTCCTGGTCCTCTTGCTCTTGCATTCTTTCTGCCTCTTCTTACATGATGTTCTCTAAGCCTTTGGTGTAGGGGTTGCATTATAGATATATCACTTAGGGTTGTGCTCCTCACAGTCACTTATTCTCTGTGTTTCACTTGTTGTGGAATTTTTGATGGTTTTGATCTGGTTTCGAAAACAAGCTTCTTTGATGAATGGTGCAAGGTGCATTTATCTGTGGATATAAGGGTAAATATTTAGAATATAGTTAGAAATTACATTGGCTTAGGAGATTGGCAGTAGTAGATTCTCCTTTAGGGTCTATGACCTCTTCCACCATGGGATTATTTGACTATGTTTATGGTACTGGATATGGAGTCCCTTCTATTGAGTGGGCCTCAATTAGACATCTGTTGATTATCCTCAAAATAAAAGTGCCACTATTGCACTATTAGGGGAATCTTTCTGTACTGGTCATCATTGTGATCCATAGGCTTTACAGCTGAGTTTTTTCCCCCTTGGCAGCTTGCATAGCACCTTCCATTACTATGAGAGCTAGTCTTCAAGAAAGAAGCTTCCAGTTAAGTTTCAGTTCAACTTTTCTTTAAGTCCTGTGTACAAAGTTTGTGATATCTTCAGCAATATGGTTTTACCTTCAAGTTCTGGAATGTAAACAAGGTCCATGGCAATAACCCACTTTATTTTGGTAGTCTCTTTGCCTACCCTGACCATCAACTCAAAAATACTACAACTGTAAACCAGTTTTTGTGAAATATATTTTTCCAGTCCTGCTTGTAGAGAGTTGGAAATAGATGGTTTTTTCAAGTTATAATGGATATTTTTATGATGAATTTTACTATGTTTTGATTATGGCATCAGTAGAGCAGTAGCTATTCATATTCATAGAGGATTTGTTAATTATTGTCAATACCAAGAGCTTTACTAATTTCTTTATGTGTCACATTTGATCTTACTGCCCTCTTACTTGGCAGTACTCTTCCTCCTAATCGTCATTACTGTTATTGTTCCAAGATCATATGCAAAAGAAGATTAGTGCAGAGAGAGAATTGGCAACTTGTCCAAGGTTATATAGATGGGAAGTGATAGACTGAGAATTTGAACTTCAATCTGACTCTAAATCTGCCCTCTTAATCATGTTTATACAGCCTCCGTGCTACAGATTATGTAAATGACAACTTCATAGAATATTGTGGTCTGTGTTCCAAACCTGAGTCATTTTGAGGTGGTCTCTAGCTGTTAATTTTTACCTTTTTAGTGTTTGAAAAAAATCAAAAGAAGAATAAGATGTTGTAACATGTAAAAATTGTATGGTATTCACATTTCAGTGTCCATAAAGTTTTATTGGAATCTACCCATCTCCATTTGCTTATGTGGCTGTTTCCCTGATGCAGTGCTGTCTGTTGTGACAGAGAGCACATGGGTTCTAAGCCTCAGATCATTCTGTCTCTCAGGAGTTTGCCAATCCATGTAATATTGCTGGTAATTTTTCATTTTCACCTTTGCGTTGCTCTTCCATCAAATAAATTTTTCTTATTTTTTCTTAAATTTTTTTTTTAATTATTAAGGTTATCCAAGTAGATGGTGACAAAAATATTAACACTGGCATGTTCCATTTTGTGACATGTATGGATATAGTTTAAAAGCACACCAGTACAGGGCACTATGGATATGATCACTATTTGGTCTCCATTATACATTTTGTGTCTGGACTTTAAAAACTCACTGTAATTCATGGATCTATGTAGCTCAGGCTGGCCTTCAATTCACTATGTAATGGAGGCTGGCCTTCAACTCATGAGTCTCCTACTCAACTTCCTGTGTGCTAAGGTACTGGCATGTGTTAGCCTGTACTGCAGCATATACAATTATTTAAAGATATATGGGCATGGTGGCACAAGGTTTTAATTCCAGCACCTGGGAGGCAGAGAGAGGCAGATGGACCTTTTTGAGTTCAAGGCCAGCCTGGTCTACATAGCGAGTTCCAGGCCAGTTGGGGCTACAGGGAGAACCTGTCTCAAAAAGACAAAAACCAAAACAATTCTTTAAAGGTATCTATCACCCCAAAGATCACTTTCTTTAATGGGGGGAAAATGCCCAATTCAAAACAAGTCAGAGGACTGCTACACATTCTTCAAGACATTTTATTATAACAAATGATTTAAACAGAATTCAGTGCTTAGTGAAAGTAGATGAGAAACTCTAAAGAGTTTAGGAAAAATTCAAAGAGAAATACTGATGCTACGATTGGATACATTTAAGAATACATCTTAAACACTGTAAATATCCAATAGGGTACAGCAATTTGGCTCTAAGTTCCTTTGGCTATAGAGATATAACTGTATTTTAAATAAATGTACTGAAACATTACATCTGGGAGAACTGTATGACTGTTTCATTACAGTATATAATTAACTCTGCCAATAATGAAGAATGGTGCTCGCATGAAATGGTTAACAGTGCTAAGCTGGTTTCTCTTGGGAAATGGGTTTTTCACAAATACCATGACTCTACTACATTTACCTTTATACAATGTTAGTATGCAGTCACCACCAGCGGCAGCCCTCCTCTGTTCTCACGGGTGCTGCCCCTTCATTCTTATGGGTGTCAAAGCCCTTTATACAATGTTAGTATGCAGTCCCACCAGCGGCGTCCGCTCCTCCGTTCTCACGGGTGCTGCCCCTTCATTCTTATGGGCGTCAAAGCTGCTCCTCTGCTCACCCTGGGCTGAGGCTGTTCTTCTGCCTGCCCTGGGCTGAGGCTGCTTTTCTGCTCACCCGGTGCTGAGGCCGCTCTTCTGCTTGACTGGGGCTGAGGCCTCTCTTCTGCCTGCCCTGGGCTGAGGCCACTCTTCTGCTCGCCCAGTGCTGCCTTCTGTCATCGCTGGTTCTGCCCAGTCCCGGACCCCAGGGCTGGTGAGGAGACTGTGTCAGCGGAGCCACATTCAGACACAGGAGACCAGGTTCAGTGACACAGGTCTGCTTTATTGCAGGAAGGCACAAGATTATATAGGGGTAGTGGTCCAATCACAGCACAGCAAGTAGGATACCTTTTTAGCATAACAGGTTTAGCATCCTATCGCAGTACAGCAAGTAGGATACCTTATTAGCATGACAGACTTAATGTTCTATCACAGAATAGCAGGTAGGGTGCCTCATTAGCGTACTGGGTTTCAGATTACAGAGCCTGGATTTCTGGAAACAACATGACCCTGACTCTTGAAATATCTAACTGTTGTAATTTGGATTCCAAGGGTGGTGATTAGGGAGTGGCGAGCTCTAGGCATCAGTCTCATGATCCGCCAATGGGAGCAAATGTCACAAGGCATTCCTTGTTGCTCCAGTGGTTGGGCCATTGCCTCGGGCCTGCTGTAAGGCTGTCAATAAGACTTTTACCCTAGGCTCAAGCCTGTCTCCCACATCTCCCCCCCCCTTTTTTTTAAAGGTGAGGTATAGTTTAAAATATATAGCATATTGATATAAGTCCAGATACATCAAGGAAAAGTAGAATGGCTCAGGGAGTCATTGTATCAAGAGCCCCCTCCTTCAAGATGGCAAGCTTCCTTAAAAGCAGGTTGTTCTAACTCCATGCCAACCAGTGGGAGTTGAGATTCTTTGCCTCGGCATTTTTTCCCCACGTCAAGGGTCACCCAGCATAATGAACTTTGCCTGTCTAAGGTTGTCCCATCTGTCAGGATCTTACCCGTCATTGACTACCAGCCCTCGAAGGATGGGTCCTTTTGTGTGGTTTGGCAGAGGGAGAGGAAGTACATCCAGTATTGGCTTGTTTAAAGGCCTCCTCAGGGGTCAAGAATTTGTTGAAACCTGTCAGAGGCCAATTATAGGTTGGTAAGGGCAAGGAATAGTAGGTCCTTGTTTGCAGAGACATGCCTGGCAAGATCTGGAGGCAGGGCAATAGCTAACTGAACTAGCCTTAACAAAATTAACAATGCAGGGTCCAAAAATTAGGAGATACCAGTAATGGCTATAGTCTCTGCTTGTGAAGTGAGATACTCAAGGTCGTCCCAGGTTATTGGGTGTGCCATTGGAGCCGGTTGGCCTTTGTGGTCTGCGATGCCGGGTTGATCTCTCAGTGGTTGAGAGGTGCGTCGCTTCCTTCAGGGTCAGGGATGCCATCTCCGGAGTTGGCGGTTGTGGAGGGAGGGTTTTTGTTGCAGGCAATTCTGATGTTCCGGACTGGGATCCATATGGGGGCTGGAACATTATCTGGAAAGACACAAGCATAGCCTCACCCTTGTGTTAACAACAGGTGTCAATAATATGATGGATATATTTGAGCTTGCCAAAGGAAGGAAAGTGAGTAACATCCGTCTGCCAGATCTTGTTAGGGAAGGTGTGAGACCAATGACCCTGTCCTCCACAAGCCCACCATTTGCCCTTGTCTGTCTCGGCCTGTGGCTGGTGAGCAGCCAGTGCCTCAGTTAGAGCCGTGGTATGAGCTCGAGTGGTCCCCACATCCCAACAGGCCAGAATCCATTCAGAGACATCCTTGTGTCTAACTGGTCCTATGGCAAGGTGACACTTGGTAGAGCAGCCTTTATATACAAGATCCTTGAGCAAAGCATCTGTGGCCCCTGATGGCTGATTTTCCTATTAACGTGTTTTTGGCACCTTTCAATGAAGTCAGTGAAAGGCTCACCTGGTTTTTGTATTAATCTGGTTAATTTGGTATCATCACGAGTCGGCATACTTCGGAATGCATGGAGAGCACAAAGCCTCACTTGTTCAAAGTAGCAAGGAAGTCCCTGTGCCTGGGCTTGTGGGGTTTCAAAATTTCCATGCCCTACCAAGGCATCAAACCCAATGTTTTGGACATTGGCATTTCTATTGTGCTTTGCCTGTTGTTCACATTCGTCCTGATAAGCAGCCTTCCATAAGAGAAAATCACCTGCCTGTAGACAGGCATGGGCAATATCCTCCCAGTCATAGGGGGTGTTGGCTGCATGGCTGATTGTATCTAATAGCTGACCAATCCAAGGGGAATGAATGCCATCCTCAATGCCTGCCTTACGCAGCTTTTTAAAAGTATCATGAGAATATGGATTCTAGACATTAGGGCTCTGTGGTCTCTGATTGATGGTAACCAGGAAAAAACTGTGGAAAATCACCCATTGTATCATAGGCGAGGGGCCTAGATGGGAGGGGCTTCCAGTCCTCCTCTGGAAGGGAGGCAGTAGATGGACCAGGGGGAAACTTCCTTAGAGCTAGTGCAAGATGGTGTAAAGTAGCCATCACCCCATAATGGCGGAGCAGAGACTGCCTTAACTTCCCATTTTCCATCAAAGCCAATACAAGATGGCAGAGGGTAGCCACCACCCCATAATGGTGGGGCAGGGGCGATCTTGACTTCCTGTTTTTCATCAAGGGGACCCTTGGACCCTAATGCCTCATTTTTTGTCTCATTATCAGCAGTCATCTTTTCTGCATCAGAAGAGAAATCAGTTAGTTTGGTTTTGACTGGAAATGCCTGGGACAGGCCATCCCCACTATCCTGTTGCTTTATTTATTTATGTTTTTTTAGTATGAGATTATTCTGCTCAGGAGCATCAGGGGGAACTCCCCAAAGTGAGGCCAGAATGGCATAGTCACAATGAGGTAGAATGGCCCAGATAATGGATGCCCCTCCCTGACTTCTCTCTTCCTGTCCATGTATACCACACAAGCCCATTGCTCCGAATCCCAACAGCAGGAATCTTTAAACCAAGGAGCAAGAGCTAGCACTTCATCTAATACCTTAGTTACTTCCTTCTCTGTTACCCTTATTTGCCTTCTCCTGAGGAGAAATACCAGTGCAGCAGCGTGGGGGCCAGCAGAAGCTGGATGACTATTTCCCATACTGGAGGTCACTCACCCTGCAAGGCATACCCAGAAGGACTCAGGAGCCTTTCAGGAAGACGATTGGCGGAGACAGGAACGACACCCCAAACCAAAGACTGCGAGCCAGAAGAAGAAGCACAGGAGAATGAAAGCGGTGAGCACCCACGGAAGAATCACTGGCAAAGGGGGCATCAGGAGACCTGAGTGTTACAGCTTCGAATGTTACAGCTCAGAGTGTTAACAGCTCTGTGGGGCAGGAGGCTTTGTGCCCCACATTGGGCGCCAGCTGCAGTCACCGCCAGTGGTGACCACTCCTCTGTTCTCATGGGCGCCACCCCTTCGTTCTCATGGGCATCAGCTGCTTTTCTGCTCGCCCAGCAATGAGGCTGCTCCTCTGCTCACCCTGGGCTGGGCCCTCTTCTGCTTGCCCTGGGCTGAGGCCACTCTTCTGCTCGCCCAGTGCTGCATTCTGTCGTATCCTTCCAACATCCTCCTAATTTTCCATTTTCTTTTTTTAATAACCATGAGACACAATAACATTAACAAACAAATTTTTCATCTGTTGTTAGAATTCTTTTCCTGGGGATACTAAGCAATGTTTTTCCCCCTTTTAGGTTGTAGTATCAAACCAATGTTTGATTAAAGTTTTTCTGGGGAACCAGTGAATTTACTGAGCTTACTTACAGAGATGACTGAAGGGTTGCTGAGGTATATGAGCAACCTAAGAATATTTGCATTAGAAATCCTTAACCCAGCATGGATCAAGCCTTCTCTTCCTAGCCTTTTCCAGATATATACTTTAGTCTTCCCCAAACCCAGGAGAACATGTGATTAGGGGCATATTACATAAAGTTGGCTGGGAAGAGCAGCTGGATACTCAGGTGAGGGTCCAATGACCCTGTTTACCCCTCCTCTTTTAATTAGATACCTAAGTCAACAAGTCCAACTATGAAGATTTTTTGTTGGTGGACACAGCTGAAGTCATGAAGATGGTAGTTGTTTGACTCAGAAGAAATTAGTGTGTAGTATCATCTTATTAAAAGAACATGGAATCTATATACATAAGATAATGTAATAAGTTAATATTACCTGTGTACATGTTGTGCTTTATAAGTTTCTAGGTAAATCTTTTACCTTATGTAGTTTAGAGAGTGGTCTACCAAAACCTTGCTTTAGGTGGACAAAAGCAATTGGCACATAGATAAACATTATCAAATTGATGTTTACAACCTCCAGCATAATCAATTAAGGAAAACTGTGCCATAACCCTGTTCATACTTTATAACTGTTGAAGTGGGAGAGTTGGGAGGGGTGTCCTGTCCATGAGGGGATGCAGGAGCAGGGGTATCGGAGGCAGGGTCTGGAATCAAAGTAGAAGTTAGATACAGGAGGGATAAATGGGTCATTTAAGCTAGAAGCCAGAATAGGGGAGACTAGGGAATATTTGGCAAGGAGGTGTTTAAGGTTTTGGATTTCCTCAAGTAGAGGAGAGTTAGTGGAAGGAGAGTAGGTGATGGACTTAGAGTGGCGCTGGAGGGAAGGTAGTGGTGTGGAGAGGGAGTTTGAGTTGGAGAAAGGAGGAGAGATGGGTTGGGCCCTGGAGTAGGAGGCAAGGGAGAGTATAGCAAGGGGAGAGCATGGGGAGGACTTGGCTGTGACTCAGGGTGAGGAGCAGGAGGAGGTTGGGGATGGTTTCTAATTGGAGGCAATTCATTGGCTATGGTAGGATCAAAAGCTGAGGTGGAAGGGTGGGGGGGGCAGAGCCCCTTGGTGGGTTGGGATCCTGTGAAACTGTCTTAGCCAGAAGAACATGATGGGAACAACATGGGACCCAGAGGGAGGGATTAGCATGGAAATCAAAGGAAGCTTGGATGCACGGTTATTTGGACCATTTGCCTTTATGATGGCAGAAATTTTCTAAATCTTTCAAAATACTGAAGTTTAAGGTTCCAGTGTTTGGCCATACAGAGTTATTATCTAACTCATACTGAGCCCAGGCAGTGGTGCAGAGGAACTTCAGGCATTTTGGCCTGATTGTATCTGAATGTCCTAGTTAAGGATTTAAGAAGTCAAACAAGAGGTGTGAGACCCCCAGACTTTGAGTGGGTGGTTTCCATAGTGAAAGATTAAGTACAGAGTGAAAAGGAGATACAGATAGAACTGAGCAAATGGGTAGCAGGTAGAGACAGAACCTAGCAGGTGGGAGACAAAGAAAATCCTCTCTCCATAGGGAGTGGAGGCAGGATCACAAGTCCATGCAGGAAAGTGCAGTATATGAGGAAGAGATATATGGGGAGGGAGTAGGAGGAAAAGGGGTTTGCCATCGGTCATGTAAAACGAGAGTGAGGAGAACCAGGCATCAAAACAAAGCATCCTTTTTTGTTGCATGGGTTTAGTTATTCAAGTTATTTCCAATTCCTAGAAGGCAGCATCCCGCAATTATATCATCAGGGAGAGGAAAGGCGAGATCCTGTCCTGGACAGGAAGTAGTGTGTGTTCCCACCTCTGGAAATAGAGTCTATGTCCAGAGAAAGGAAAGGGTTTTCCAACACACATGTGATTTTGAGGCAAGTGAGAGGAGCAGAAACCCCTGCAACGAGAGCATGGCATGACCAGCCAGTAAATGGAGACAAAGTACAAGGAATGGGATGGGAGAAAAGCAGAAAAAACACAGTGATCCTGAAGGGAGGGAATTTTGTGGAACAAGTTTATCCCGAGGTTTAGTAGAGGCTGAGGGAAGATGAGCCCAGAAGGGTGGAGTTTTAGTACAGGTTTGGTAGAGCCCCAGAAGGGCAGTGGGGAGAGAGAGAGAGAGAGAGAGAGAGAGAGAGAGAGGAGGGGAGGGAGGGGGAGAGAGAGATAGGGAGAGAGGTACTTATAACTAATTTATATATTTTAGTAGCAGGAACCATGTTGTAGATTAAAGAGAGAATATTTTGGCCTAAAAAATATTTTGGTGTTAATTTAACATTTTTAGTTTGTATGAGATTTTAGTTAAAAAAATTAATATGATACCAAGTAAATTAATTTTAAAGAAGCATAAATTTATGTTGAATGTGTATGCATATTTAATTATATAGTCTTTGTTGAGAATATGGTTCATTTATTATTTTTAAACTAAAACACCTTTGAAGTAGACAAACAAAATGAATACATCTTAAAACACCATGAAAGTAAAATAAAAACAAAAAATGGTATTTAACAAATAGTATCTTACCCAACCAACTTATTTTGTATAG
>NW_008357993.1:3698205-3720495 GCF_000622305.1 Nannospalax galili | reverse complement strand
AACCTTGTCAACCTAAGAACATACATCAGAGGAGATAGGAAGGACAGAAGGAAACATTAACAGATTAGGTTAAGAATAAATAAAATGTAAATAGTACTGAAAACAGTTTCATTAGCTAGTTTTATTATAGTCAGTAATACCCTTTGTTGAAGTTAATTTACACCTTAGCAGTTCTCAACTGCAAAGTGCCTTTACTCTTAAGCTGTTTTGTTGTTTTCCTCCTTATCACAGGTTCAAGGGGCCAGCTTGAACCTGGAAAAGTCTTGGAGAATACATCTTGAGGTGATAGGTTTGAGTCTGTAGTGGGAGGGCCAATCCCATCTCCAGAGTCAGCATCTCAGTGAGCTCAAACAACACGTGATAATTTACCAATATAATTAATATTACCCTGGCATTATAACTAGAAAGCACTCAGGGAATGATGGGGCAGGAACGTAAGCAAACATAGAGCATCTGAGTATGAGAGAGGGAAATAGCTATTTCAGAGAAAAAATGGGTTAGAATCATAATGTAGAAAGTGGAGGAGTTAAGACCAGTAGAGATGGCATCTCAAGCCTCTCATTTAAGTAGACTATTACTTTTTACCTCTCATTGTTGTAACTATGTGTTGGTAGCAGCTTGTCTCTTGTAAGGTTTTGGCCCTGGAGTACAACAAATTTTCATGTGCTTCACAGGTCTAGTCATCACAAAGTGTCAGTCTCCTTTGCACCTTGAAACCGAATGGCTAGAAAAACTTTAAGTTCCCTTTAGGAACTAACAAATATACTATGTAAAACAGTAGAAATTTAAAATGGCCATTTTTAAAAATTATCATTTTCTACCATATAAAAGATGTTAAAATCCAAATAATTCCTTTAAAATTACCAGATAAAGATGTCATTCAGTGTCAAAACCTAAAAATAATTCCTTTTAAAATATCCATAAATATGTCAAACAATGTAAAAACTTAAAACAATCATCTTTAAAAAACAGTAAATATACCATAGAAGTTAAAACTCAGAGTAATCCCCTTTAGAAACAGGCCCTAAATGATGTTAAAATTTATACTCCCATTGTATAGATATGGCATTATTACCTTATTTGAACTAGAAATATATTGTGTATTTTATGTCATCATCAAGAAATGAAAACAAAAATAAATTGCAAGAGAATCCTAGGCACCCCTGGTACCAGTAGATTAGGCTTGGTATAAAAGAAGAATGTACCCTCAGATATATATGTATATGTGACCCAAATAGTAAAGTAAATCAAAGAAATCCCTGTTTTTCACCAATCGTTGCAGCTGTGAATGCGAAGCCAAGTTCTCAGGATCTCTTAATTTCTAGACAGAAGCTATGCTGGAAAAGAAAATCATGAGGGCAGCAGAAGGAACAGGGCGTATGAATTAGTGTTCATTGGTCTGAAAGCATATGACTTACCTTAGCAGTGCCTGTGACCTTTTATGTACAGTGAAATTTAAAATGGTCAGGTTTAGTTAGAAAAGTAGGCACCTGAGCACCAGTTGCTTGATGCCCAAGAGGGCCTAAGATAAAAAATTTGAGCCCCTTTGCCTGAGAAAAAGCTTAGGAGAAAAAAAAGGCCTTTAAAACATTTTTCCTTTGTCAATGGGACAAGCCACCTGAAATTGATTAAATGCTCCAGCAAAGTTGCCCAGCAGGTTTAGGCTAGTTGGGTCAAAATGGGGAGAAAGGGTCCCTTAAAGGGACCCTTTTAGCCAAATTTATAAGAGAATTTAAGAATGGGCCCAGCTGGAAACTTTTAATCTCATTTGAATGTTAAAGAAAATAATCCCCAGGGCAGGCGAGCTGGCAGTCTTGGCAGCTGCCTGGAGGAGGTGAAGCGGGAAGAGAAGAAAGCCTCTGGGTCATGCAGGTTTAGAGCTTGCATGGGATGTTGGACACGTGGCAAGCTGGCAGGCACACAGCAGGTAGTAGAAAGTTTTAGTATGGGAGGAAGAGAGGAGAGGAGAAGGATACAGGGCATTTGCATGTGTCGGATTGAATGGTATCAGAAATCATCCCAAGTAAAGTGAGGAAGAAAGGCAGTGGAAGAGGATAAAGACAGGAAAAAAGGATGGAAGACAGCAGACCTTATAGGCCCATGGCAACGGAGGGGGGATGGGGCGAGATGCAGGTGGCAAGCTGTGGGTGGGGGAACCGAGGTAGCAAATGGATGAAGCAGTTCCATCACAGAGACCATAGTGCTGTCAGGAAAAGGAGATCAAAAGAAGTCACAGGCAAGGCAGAGTGTGTATCCTAGTGAGAAGTGCTAGAAAGAGGTGAAAGCAAAGCAGAGGGCTGGGGAGAGGAGGAGAGAGAGAAAAGAAGTGTACCTGAAAGCCAAGTTAGTGGCATTGGAGAAGTCCAGGCCGGTCCCTTGAAATAAGAACTGGGTTTTGGTACCATCTGATAGATAAAAAAAAAAGTAACCATATGATCAGGAGAAAGCAGAGTTTATTAGCAAAGGAACACATGGGGCAGATTCCCTTCTGGGCAGGGAAAATTTCTGCCTGGGTCGTGAGCTATGGTCTTTTAAAAGGGGAGGCTCCTGCTTCCTGCAGAAGGCAGAAAGATGTATTCTTTTTAAAGTTGGGCTGGGGGAAGTGGGAGAGTGGGACTGTTAAAACCTCTCTTCTTTTAGAGATCAAAGGGGAAGCCTGCTGTGTTGGCCAAATAGTGGAGAAAAGTCTGCTTCTCTTGATTTCAAAGACCAATGTGCTTATCAGCTCAGTTACCCTTTTTTTCAGGCTTGAGAAATCCAAAGTCCATGGGATCCTGTTTTAGAGTGGGGAGGCTGCTGTGGTTTGAAACCCTAACAGGGCCATCCACTGGAAGTAACATGCTCAACCTACCAGGGGCCATACCTTTAAAGAAAACTGACTCCCAGAAGCCATCAAACTGTCCACACGTCCTCAGGAGTGGCAGTTCATGAACCCCTCTCCCCTGCACACTCGAATGTTGACTGGCTTGATCTTATGTAGATATTGTACAGGCAGGCACAGCTGCTGTGAGCTCGTGAGTGCAGCTCTCCTGTCATGTCCAGAAGATATCATTTCTCTCTAGTCCTCCCAGACGTCTCTGTTTTACAGTTTTTTGTTTCCTCTTTGATAATGATCCCTGAGCCTTGAGGTGGTTGTGGTGATGTAGGTGTCCCATTTATGGCTGAGTACTCCACTGACACTTATTCTCGGCTCTTTGACAATTTGTGAGAGGAAACTTTTCTTTTTGAAAAAAAAAAAAAAAAAAAAGCTAAAGTTTCAGACTATTTAGTAGTCTTAGATTATCACTCAAGGAATGACAACCAAATATTTAAAAATATATATTATTGAGAATTGTGTGAAAAATACATTTATATTTATTGGCATACTTTAGTAGTTTTTATATTTTTAGAAAAATTTTCACATGCAATGTCTAAAAATACAGTAAATATTCTTTTGTGTTTGAATTAATTTTTGTCTTTTTTGATGACTTTTTAAATTATTCATATTTACAGTTTGCATTGATTTGTATATTTAGTTTTCTTAGTGTGAATAAAGTGGGAATATTGTTTAAACCTCAAATAAAAATATTTTAATTATTTGATGAATATACCTATACTTGAATAATCTGTCCATTTAGCCAATCACAAACAATCATACTAAACAATTCTTCATTTAGGTCACCCTCAAAAGTACTATGTATTATATTTCTAGTGAGATTATATTGTTGCATTAATTTGCCAGATGATTCTAATGAACTACAATATGTTTGTTGAAAGAAGAATGGATATGAAATTGTACTAGTTCTCATGAAAAAGAGACGAATGATGGTTTTAAATAATTTTGTTCATGTGTGTGTGCATGTGTTGTATGAATGTCTGTGCATTAGTGTGTGTGTGCGAGGTAAGCTCTGCTGTGTTTGTGTATGTGGAGCCAGAGTTTGACATTGGGTGTCTCCCACTATCACTCCCCATCTTATTTTTTGAGGCTGGGTCTTTCACTGAACCTCTTCCTGATTTGGCTAGGTTGACTGGCTAGCAAACTCCTAGAATCCTCCTGTCTCTGCCTCCCATTTTGTAGTTTATAGATGTGATTGCCACAGTGGCCTTTTTAAGTGAGTGCTGGGGAATTGGACCCAGATCTTTATGCTTGTACAACAAGCTCTTTACCCACTGAGAACCTCTCCAACTTCTGAATGGTATTTTATTGTGAATAGTCACCATATTTCATTTATTTACTCATCTCTTTTTGGACACTTAGATTGATTCTATCATTTTGCCATTTGCAATAGTGCTGCAGGGAACCTAAGAGTGCACATTTGAAATTCCTTATTGGAAATTTCCAGTGCATATTCCAAGAAACCATGCTCTGTTAGTTCTGTATTAATGTAATAATCATCTAAGTCAAGTTAGTTAAAAAAAAAAAAAAAAAAAAGAGTTCGAGCCAAGCGTGGTGGTGCACACCTTTAGTCCCAGCACTTGGGAGGCAGAGGCATGCAAATCTCTGTGAGTTCAAGTTCAAGACCAGCCTGGTCTACATAGTAAGTTCCAGGACAGCTGGGGCTACAGGGAGACCCTGCTTCAAAAAAAAAAAAGAGTTCCTCTTCTCTTGTATCTGAATATATCCATAAGTTCAAAACATGCCTTCAGGAATTAGTCTGTTTTTAATATCTGAGCTCCCTCTTCTATTGTATTGAATTAGTGCTTAAGCAAGAGATAATGCCATAGTGTTCCAAGTCTCTTAGAATAGTTGAGAGGGACAAGCATTCAGAACTTGATTCAGTTTCTTCTAAACTACATCTCTTGGTCAGATTTTATTTGCTGATAATAGAAGTGTATATTAACCACCAATTTCCTTTATTTTAAATTCATTATTATTATTTTAGTTACAGGATTTTCTTTTAGATTCTGCTATTTCTGATTCCATTCTAATGAATAAACTCTTGACTGTGGCCTTGAAATTCCAGATGTTCCCAATTACTAGTTCAAAATAGCAAAAGGAGCTCTGAACAGATAAAGGGATTATCAGTGCATGGGCTGTACCAGAATACTAAATAGTAAATGCACCCAGGAGACATTTTATTAAAGATAGAAACTTAAAACCATCACAATAATGAAATATGTACTTAGTAGTCTTCACATTGTCCTTGTGGAGTCCTCAAATTAAATACAAAGACAAGAAAAATCATCCTCCCTACTCCCAAAAGCAATAGACAGAGTAAACAAAATAAAGTAACAGAACCCACAATTTATAAAACATTTGTCTCTTACTTTTTAAAAAAAATCTAAGTCTCACTAGTAGCCCAGGCTGGCTTTCAACTCTCCATCCTTCTTCCCCAGCCTACCCAGCGCTGGGATTACAGGTGTGTAACACAGTGTCCTGCTTGGCTTTTAACCTTTTAACTGACTGTGGAAGAAAGCCTGTAACATTGGCATTCCACTGCCATAGAATATAACACTCAAAATGAAGTCTGTGCATTTGATAAATTAATGCCTTTGGCAGAGGGTTAGTGAAGACTCTTGAGTTTGACTTTATTGTTTTGTTTTATACGTATTAGGAATGAAATGGTGACTGACAGATGGCTTGTTCTAAGATGTAAACAAGTTTTGTCAGTTTGGATTTGGAAAGCCATAGAAACCACTGATTATTCATACTTAACAACCAAAATTGGGCAGATAAGAATAATAGCTTTTTAAATGTTTTATTGTTTTTTATTTTAAAAATATTTTCTTATTTTTTGTTTAATGTGGATGAGTGTATTGCCTCCTTGTATGTAAGTGTAACCATGTTGTGTAGTTACCATGTAGATCAGGAGAGGGTGTTGGATCCCCTGGAGCTAGTGTTACACATAGTTGTTAGTCACCATGTGGGTACTGAAAATGGAACCCAGATCCTATTCTAGAAAAGCCAGTGCTCTTAATTGCTTAGCCATGTCTCCAGCCTCCTGAATAATAGCATTTAACAAGCTAAGGAATGAAAGAAACCTATACGAACCTCAGTTCAGAAAGAGGAAAGCCTTTAATAAGAGAAAAAAGATCCTCCTCTACTGCCATCCTAGGTGGAGTGATATGAGAAACTGACCCCCAACAAGGTTTTGACAAACTTGTAATAACACTGTGTAGGCTTCTATGCCATATTAAAAGTAGAAGAGCTGACCCTCAGAGGAGGGCACCAGTGTATCTATTCAACTCCCTTGTATGTAACCCCCCCTCTCTTCTCTTTCCTTTTCTCTTTTTTGAGACAGTAAAACTAGCTGAACTTTTGCCATATAACAATGAGAGGTGCAAACTCACGGCAGGTCTTCTGTCTTAACCTCTGTAGTACTGGGATTACAGGCATGAGTGACCAAGCTCACCCTATCAGTTATTTAAGGGGTAAGGGGTTTCATTGAGTGAAGCAGAAAATCAGAGGAGGACACTTGAGGGATATTCCAAGTGGAATCCTTTCCATACCCAAAAGATGAGGTAGTGCAAGTAGGTGAAGGTGTTTTGTTGTTGTTGTTATGTTCCCTGTCCCCCCCCCCCCCTCCGGGGCTGTTGGTTTCAGGTAACAGAAATGAGCAGCTTGCTGTCACTACAAAAGAATCCAAGCACTTCTTCCCAAGTTGCTTCTCTGCAGTGAATTTTGACTCTTCATAGAGCATGTCGTGTTGACCTTGGCTCAGTGTATATTGGGTCTGAAAGATATGTCTTCAGAAACATGAATTAGGGAGTGTTCATTGATTCAAAATGAGATTGCAACAAAACCAGGTCCAACTTAGTAACAGTTACTATAACTTCAGCAGTTTGACAGTAACAGCAGTAAATAGATGTGATCTTTTCTAGAGGTAAATACTGAATTCACATTCCTGTTTTCTTTTATGCAAGTTTTATGGCACATAATAAAAATTTGTATGACATTCTAAAAGAAGTGAGACATGGAACTCATAATCAGTAACAGAGACAGACCCAGAGATGACCCAGATAGAGAAATGACCAGATGGTGCCTTTATATAGCAGTTATAGAACGATCAGAGGATCCAGTACAAAGGGTGGACAGTGGGTGTGACAAGATGGGCATTTCAACAGGGCATTTCAACAGCGATGTGGTTGCTGTAAAATAGCATTGCTGGGAAAGAAAAGTCTCTTAGAACTGAGACATTCATTAGCTAGACTTGCTAGTAGGCAGACCAGGCAGGGAAGAAAAGATCAGAGACATGAGACATGCCAATAGAGGCAGGAAACAGAAATTAGAACAAAAACAGAGTAGAAAAGTATACCAGAGTTTGAAATAATCAGTATCAAATGATCTAATGCATGTAACTAGAATCTAAGAAAAGTGAAAGGAGGTTGGAAAAACATATTTGAGAAGTTAATGGCCAAGTGTATTCCAATAATTTCAACCTATAGGTTCATGAATTTAACAAACCCTGTGTGTGTGTGCTTACATGCGTCCATGTGTGTATGTTTACATTTATTCATTTTAGTCATTTATAAAAACAACTATGGAAGAAAAGACATCATGTATAGGGAAGAAATAGATGAATTATAGCTAGCTTCTTACCAGAAGCAGTGAAGAAAGTCAAAAGACAATGTACTGAGAAAACCCATGTTAACCTTGAATTTCATATTTAGTGAGCACATCCTCCAGAAATGAAGCGAATAGCCTTTCATATCCACCAGGACACCTGTCACTAGAAAAACAGAAAATCAGTGTTGATGAGGATATGGAGAGATTGGAACTTTGGTATGTTGGCTGTGGCTCTGTAAAATGGTTCAGTCACTGTGGAAACTGGTTCCTTGAGTTAAATATGGGATTTGAAATAGGTGTCCTATTCAGGGATAAGCACTCTGCAGTCTCTTGTTCTTTGCACATTGGCCAATTGTAGGTTTTTGTATTAGTCACCATCTGCTGCATAAGGAAATTTCTCTGGTAATAGTTAAGAAATGCATTCATCTTAAGTGTAGAGGTTTGCATTGGAGATGTGTCACTTAGGGCTAAGCATCTTACATACATTTATTCTCTGCATTTGACCAGGTCTGGAATTCTATAATAGTTTCCATCTGTTGCAAGAAGAAGCTTTTTTGATGAGGGTCAAAAGGTGCACCTGTCTGTAAAAATATGAATCTCAAGGCTCAGGAATCATTGTGGAAGAGGGGGTGGATGACCAAAAGGAAACAGTCTTCCAGATAGCTAGTCATTTACACATATGAACTCACAGCAGTGATGACAGCATGCACAAGTCCAGTGCAAGCTCAAACCATACAAAATCCCAGCATAGACTTGGGGAAGTGGTTAAGAAATCCCAACCCGACTTAAAGAACTTTTGGCAATTGATGATTGCTGAGAGGGGAAAGACAGTCTTACAGTAATGGGACTCTCGGTTAGCCCAGTGAATGGACCAACACTGGTTCCCAGCACCCACATGACAGCTAACAACTATTCTTAATTCTGGTTCCAGGGATCTGACACTCTTCTGGCCTCCACAGGCACTGCATGCACATGACACACTTTCACATGCAGGCAAAACACTCAGACATATGAAATAAAAACTAAAAAACAAGATTAGCTGTGCATGGTGGCGCATGCCTTTAATCCCAGCACTTGGGAGGCAGAGGCAGGCAGATCTTTGTGAGTTCAAGGCCAGCCTCATCTACATAGTGAGTTCCAGGATAGCTGGGGCTATAAGGGAGACTCTGTCTCAAACAGACAAACAAACAAACAAACAACTTCAGATTAAAAAAATTATTTTGTCTTTTTATCTTTTAAAATTTCGTTTGGTTAGGTTATTTTAACTTGATGAAGGTGCTTTGTTAACTGGAGTAATGTGTTGGAGAGGTGAAGGTCTGCTTGAAGTTGATAAAGTTCTTGAGTACCACACAGCATGGTGCTAATGAAATAATACTTCTCTTATTATCCTGTAGTCCTCATTTCATTATTACTTTAGGGAAAGTGGAGTGATTTGCTGTTTTATTATGTCACTTGTTTTAAAAACAGAATATTAATTATGATGAATTCATAACAGAAGTTTTTAAAAACCAAAGTCACATTGAGCAAAGTCCATTAGCGCTTGAGTTGTTGGGCCAGTGGGGGGGCTCCTCAGGAAAGTGATTGAACTGTGTCCTGCACTTCTGGGCTATTTCTCCAGAGGATCTTGGGGAGAGTTGGAGAGGCCAAGTACAGAGACCTTCTGGCAGTGGCCCTCCTGTATGGCACTATACTGGTAGAAACCCATAGAGTGCGCCTCAGCAGGAGCTAGCCCTGCCTACTGTGGACTCTGGGTGGCAGTGCTGTGCCACTCTGGGCTATATCAGTTGATGCTTGGGAATCTGCATATGGAGGCAGAGGCTCTATGGAAATTTTGTTTCTACCTGCCATTCTTGCTGCATACCCAAATCTTCTGTTAAAATATAGCCTTTAATTTTTATTTTTTAAAAAAAGAATAGCTGAGCACGGTGATTTATGCCTTTAAACCCTACGTTTGGAAGGCAGAAGCAAGCAGATCTCTGTGATATTGAGGCTAGTGTGGTCTACATACCGAGTTCCAGGCCATCAGGGGCTACAGAGAGACCTTTCAAGACAATAATACTTGAATTACCTAATGAGTATTACCTGATGAGTAAGTCCAAGTATGGGATGAAATTTACCTCAAAAACCACTTCTCTGACATTAAGTTACAAAGTATAATCCATGGTGGTTTAAAAAGATACAGTTAGTGAAGACAATCTTTCTAAAATTTAAAGACACCATTCAGGTAGATTGATCTAAAAATATATTAGCAATCATAGTAATACCACCTTAAAATTCATACAGGAGTAATCAAAATGCAAATGAGGTTTATAAAACATTCTAGCCAGCATCTGCTCACTTGGTGCTCAGATTTCCACAAGAAAAAACATCAAATTCATTTGCCAGGTTTCTGTCTATATACCACTCAATATCAGCTAACCTAATAGTATATCAAACTGTGCTGAATTCACCAGCAGGCTGATTTTTATAGGAAAGAATCAAATGGCTATTTAAAAAAAAATAAAGTTGAAAACTTTCCCTTTGTTTCCAATAGAGCAAAGTGTGCATGAGGCCTGCCAGGCTGGTGGTGCCAACAGTCCATACATTCACTTGCCCACTCCAAGACAGGACAAGATGAAGAGCTTGCTTCAGACTGAGAAGACACAGAAATCATCTGACAAGGAGACAGCTCCTCCCAGTGTAGGGAAGCAGTAGGGGAAGAAGGGAAATTCAGCATTATGAAAAAATATCCTGCTCTGAAGATTCAGATGAGAAAAAAAAAAAATCACGTTGACAGTCAAGTTCTA
The DNA here is from genome assembly GCF_000622305.1 of Nannospalax galili. Lineage (NCBI taxonomy): Eukaryota > Metazoa > Chordata > Mammalia > Rodentia > Spalacidae > Nannospalax > Nannospalax galili. The sequence continues at coordinate 3,710,223 of NW_008357993.1, read as the reverse complement.
GATGCACAATCAGTTTTACATCTTGTTTAAGAATAGCTTTTCAGGGGGCTGGAGTGATGGTTCAGTGGTTAAGAGCACTGGCTGCTCTTGCAGAGGACCCAGGTTCAATTCCCAGCACCCATGTGGCAACTAACAACTGTCTGTAACTCCAGTTCCAGAGGATCTGACACCCTGTTCTGACTTCCACGGGCACCGCACGACACAGGTGCACCTACCTACATGCAGAAATTAACTCATACACATAAAATAAAAATAATAAAATCACTGACCAGTTGATTTTTATATCAAAGAATTAAATAGCTTCCTTTAAAAACGAAAGCGAAGAGGCTACCTTTTTTTTTTTTTTTTTTAATTTTTATAAAAAGGAAGGCAGCCAACCAGTGGGCACCCCTCCTTTGTGACAGCAGCACTTCACTCACTATGGATACAGTGCCACACTGTACCTATACATCTGTACGTACACACATATCACACATATAAAGAGGAGATTTCTTCATAAGAATTAGAAACGTACCTGTTATGACTATTATCAGTATGTTTAAATGCTGTTAGAAACAATGCCTCCACTTGATAAGGCTTAGTAAAGCTACTAGGTTTCAAGTGACTCTTCACTATAACTCAAGTTCAGAGCAACCGATGCTGAAGCATGGGCACAAAAGGCAAGAATTAAGAGTTTACTAAAATTGGAGGCCCCTTGCCGCTGTAGAGAGTGATGACAAAACTACAGCTGTACAACAATTCTCAAACCAAGATCCTCTAAGGAAGCCTATGGTAGAGAAGATAAGGCTCTATCTTAGAAAGGACAAAGACTGCCCGAATAACTAACTGACTCTCAGTCTCCCCAGTAGTCATCAGGAGGACTCTGGACTAGATAAAAGTCTGTTACTTAGACCCCTCTCCCTACCACTGTGCTGCACTGATTTTGATAAAGTCCCAGAACTCTGGCAGCCATAATCACTGTTCCCAGAGGCCAAATCACATTCCACCTAGTGGCCCTCAGCACAGCAAACAAGGGTAAGAGCAGACAGCTCTCAAAGCTGCCACAGGGACACATTTTTGTTAATAATGGGTCATTAAAACAATAACCAAATATTACTTCACAGACTTCTGTAAACAAAGCCAATCTAATGACATTCTTGGAGGAAACAATGAAAATGATTATCTACCCTGGAGGAATGGTCAGATCCTTATTCAAACCCAGATGCAATAAGAATCAAGAAAATGATGAAGATAGCTGTACTCAAACGTCTAGGGACTTCTTAGGCAGAGAAGCCATGAAATGCTGTTGAGAAATAACTACAGGGAAATTATAGCCAGAGAGAAGATTAACTCCTGAGAAAGTTCAATGCTGCTGATGACTCCATAACGTAAATGAAATACTGTAAATATCAGCACATCACTCTTAAAAGGAATGCACTTATAAATAGACACGTAAATCTTTCGCCGATGTTGGTTTTTCTGGGAAGAATAAAAAATACATGCTTTTTGTCTCAACCAGGGTATAGAATTTGAGCATTGAAACAGTTTCTGAATGATTTGTTTTAGCAATTGGTTTCTGTTGAAGGCAAAGCACTTCAGGAGCACTTAGTACCCAGCTGCCAAGCAGCTGCTTTTGTTCAGTGCTGCTTGTACACTAAAGGGCATTTGTTAAAAGAAACAGGCCTCTTCCCAAGTCAAGTATCTTCATATCTCAAAAGGCTAAATTAAACTACAAGTGTATAAAGGACAAGTTTGATTTCTTTTAAAAAAGTCCTTGTTGTAAAGCAACTGTTCAAGAATTCTATAGTATAGCAGAATAGAGGTCAGTGAGAACTAAGCTGTAAAATGTCATAAATCAGTTTTCTTCCTTTCTTAATTCTGTATCGCATGCATAAGATCATCGATGTCTTTAAAAAAACAAGAGCCAAGAAGGTGCTGTAATAAACTGCCTTCTTACTTGGCATCCAAATACAATTCATGCTATGGAGTGCTTTCCTAAATTTGTGATCAAAATCACTAAAGATAATTCTTTTTGTTTGGTTTTGAGTTGAAAATGTTGAAAGGGTTTTGGGAAAAGCCTTCCTTTTCCTTTTCTAAGGTAGGATTCCCAGCATATAAGTATAAGGGAGTTATTTTCACCATATCAATTTAATTATTTTATATGTAGAAAATGTTTTCTAATACTTAAATTTCTTTAAAAACTTTTCAGTTTTCAGTTCTGTTTTTTTTCATATAGTTTCAGTTCTCTCCTTAATACTCTGACATTGGAGGAATTCTTCCTCTAGTATGTGAAGAACACAGCCCAGAGGAAAAGGGCATGGTCACTGTAGAGGTATCTTATCTGTCCATTGTATTTGTTTGGCACTGTCATTGCCCAGCAGGTGAGATTAGCACTTTGATGTCATCCTTCTGTTAGAAGCCACAGCAAGGTGACTTCTCCAGCTGTACAGAACAGGGAATGAAGAAAGGACAAATTGGTCTGGAGAGTGGCAAGGTTCTCTGCTTCAAGTGGTTTCCAATGTAGTGCTGTCCCTGGTCCTCACCGTGAATAGTTTGTGCTCCCTCTCCCCTTATGTCTTGGTGTCTTGGCTATGTTTGCTTTTTTTTTTTTTTTTTTTTTTTTTTTTTTTTTTTTTTTTTAAAGTCAGTTCTTAACTTCAGAAAACTTCTGAAGTACCAGAAAGAGATTTTTAGAACCCAAGCACAGCACACATGCAGACAGTTTTAAGATGAAGAGAATGGACTTGATTTACAGAAGACTGCTATACTCTTGCCTTCCTCTTAGCCCTTCTAGGGTGATTTTTATTTTAAAAAAATTCGGGGGGCTGGAAAGATGGCTCAGAGATTAAGAGCAATGGTTGCTTTTGCAGAGGACCTGGGTTCAATTCCCAGTACCCACATGGCACATAACAACTGTAATTCCAGTTCCAGGGAATCTGATGCTCTTTTTTGACATCCACAGGTACCTCATGACACAGGTACACTTACATACAAGCAGGCAGTACACTCATACACATAAAAAATTATTCTGGAGCTCATGCTTAGAGTAAGGCTATAGAGTGCTTGCTTACATTCCTAAAGTGATCATTTGTACCATTGTAAATGATGTATTTCTCTAAATATATATTATATTAAATATATACAGGGTCAAAGTACCAATGTTTTGTTACTTGTAGTAGTTTACTTATAAGTGTAGGGAAGGTCTGTATTATTTTTTTCAATTTTATACATCAACATATTAATGTACACATAGTGATTTAGATAAGACCCTAAGTTAATATCACAATGATGAAAAACAAGGCAAAATCATTGGTCCCATCAGAAGATTATCTGAAGATTGTTTTATATGATTAACATTCATATGTTTATAGAATAACTAGAACTTTGAGCCTGCTGCCTTTAGGAAGAGGAGTCAAACCAGTGGAAATGAGTAAGTGGAGAGGAACAAGTTGAAGTTCAGAAACTGTAGTGTTTACAGGGCACCTAGGGTGTTCTCCACACTAGGCACACCCTAAGCCCTGGAGATAAGACAGTGGCATTAATTGTGACCTGCCTTAGTTGTTTGAGCAGAGCTGAGCCTCCTTGCTGATGGGGGCCATGGAGAGCCTACATCCTCCAAAGGTGCTCTTGTTTTGTCTGCTGCCGATCAGCAGATGAAGTGTGCTCATTGCTGGGGTAATGACCAGTGTTTCCATTACAAACCCAGGCACTTCCCAGTCCTTCCCCACAGCTCCTTGTTATCATTTTCATTCACCTTTTTAATCTTGTTTTCTACCCTCAAGTCCCATTCATTTATAATGGTAAAATGGACCTGAAGATTTGAAAATTTAAAGGTTTTTCTTATTTGTGATAGGTGATATTAATATATATGTAAAGAGAAATCCAGGCTGATTCACTTTGTGATAGCTCTGCCTTCTCTTCCTTCTTGTTTTACACCCCCACCCCGACCCCAGCACCATGGTCGCCATCTTCATCTTCACCATTGTATGAGGGTTTTGGAAACTCATCAGTACTTACATGGGATTCACTTCCTTAATTTTTTAAAATTTATATTGAACTTTTGTAGTTTTATACAATGGTTCTTAATCAAATTTAGATCCCTCTCCCCTATCCATGACCCCCATCTCCCTATTGGATCTCATGTATTCTGCCATACATGTTAAGTTCCATCCAGTCAAGCATTTGTACACAGATGTCCTTCATTATAAATTCATCCACTGGAGTCTAGGCAGCCCATCTAGAGATCATATGTAAGGCATTAAAATGTTTTGTAAAATGTTTTCCCCCTATTGTTTTTTCTTATTTGGAAAGTTCTCAACAACTGTAAGGTTTCAGAAATGCTCTATATGCTATGCTGCTTCCTTATGACTTGTGTCTTTTTCTTTGTATGTCTGCCTGATGCTTAATCATTAATTGGGTTTCCTTGGATTTCCTGTTTTCTTTCATGTACATAAATTTTATATGAATTGCTATCTTAATTTTTCCAAAATCAAGACAATGATTGACCAAGAGAGTAAAATGCTGTAAGTTTATGTGTATCTGGTTATGTCAGGAAACTTATATTTGACTTGATTAGAAAACTGAGCTGTAAATAAATACCTAAAAACCAAAATGTGTATAAATGTTGGATAGTTTACTAGTCCTATAAACTGTTTCTTATTCCTTCCAGGAGAGAAAGGAGAGATTATCCAAATTTGAGTCCATTCGTCATTCAATTGCTGGAATAATTAGGTCTCCAAAATCTGCACTGGGTTCTTCAGCAGTAAGTAGAATTAATTCCTGTGTTTCCTAAGACCAGTCATTACCTCACTTCTTTCAGGTGCATATGTTTATGCTTACAAGTAGAAAAATAAAGCATGATTCAACTTTTTGTATATATGAATTTGCTTATTTATGAATATAGTACATCCTCAGGTTACATTCATATAAGGAGGAGAAAAATAGCTTTCTGCAGTGGACCTCCCTTTGGTGGCTAGTCTAAGACTGCCATTGGATGCTAGAAACTGTGGGTAGTATCGATCTATAAACACACACACACACACACACACACACACACCAATATACATACATGTTTTCCTATACGTACTCCATTATTATAAAGTTTACTAGGCACAGAAAGAGAGATATTAACCATAATAAGTGGTGACAAAAATAAAACAATTTTAGCAGTATAATGTAATGAAGGCTATGTGAAGGCTTTTTCAAAGTTAATATTGTTTTTACTTCTTATGAAGATGTGACATAAGACAAGGCCATGCTGGGCTACGGTAACTGAAATTGCTGCAGGAAAATCATGGATAACAAGGATCACTGTGCTGCAGACTTTCTGTACTTGATGTATATAGTTTAGGGGCTGTTTTATACATTTTAAAGCCTTATTAGAAGGATAGTACAAACAAATTTCTAGTGAAACAGAATTTTTATAATATGCATTACTGTACATGTAACAGAATGTGTTAGCTTGTATTTCCATTTTTAAGAACATTTTGATAAAATTAAAATCTGTTTGCTATATTAATCATTGAAATTTCATTTTGGTATGCCAGAAAGGAACATAGAATATTAGTTATCTCTTGTAACAGCAGCTGGTTCAAGCAAGATTATGTCTTAAACAACCACTGAGAACTGCTTTTCTGAAGTATTATGTGCCTATTCATGGGAAGGAAGACCCCTCACAGGTACACAGCTGGCTGAGTTGCTGGATTTTAATGTAAATATGAGCATTTCACATGTTAAGCCTGGTAAGCCAAGATGCATTATAATTTAAAGACTAGGTAATCGTGATTTAAAGTTTTCTGACTTAATAGACTATTTTTCTGATCATGCAAATTCATTGAGAGGAAAATAGAAGAAAAATTTAATTATGTTATTTGTGTTTTTAAGATGAGAGATCTGCCTGCCTCTGCCTCCTGAGTGCTGGGATTGAAGGAGTGTGCCACCATACTGGACCTTGATAGAAGCATAAATGTAACCAAATTACTGTTGTTTCACTAAGGAAGAGAGGAACGGGCTAGGTGAGAGGTGGATGATGTGGAAGAAAACTTATGTTGTTTTTTTTTTTTGATTTTTTTTTTTTTTTTTTGTCACCAATGGATCAAAAGATTCACATCTCATGTATGGGTTTCTTTTTCATGTATTCAGTATGCTGTGCAGCCATCATTATAACAGAATGCCAAAATATTTCACTCTCTCAGAAAAGAGACTCCATAGCTATTAGGAGTTAGACTCCCTTTCCCGCTTGCCTCATCTGTGGTTAAGCCTGTGCCAGTCCTTTCACATATGCAGGATCATATGACAACAGGCTTTTTGTGTCCAGCTTCCTTCTCTAATCATAATAGTTTTCAACTTCTTTCATGTTGTATCATGTTATCATATTTAATTCTTTTGAAGGATGAATACTATTCCATTGTATAGGTTTATCACTTATTTCTGTATTCATCAGCTGATAAAACTAAGTTGTTTGCACTCTTTGGCTCTTGTGAAGAATGTTGCTGTGAGCATTAATATACAAGTACTGACATGAACATATGTTTTCATTTTTCTTGGGTAGATAGATACCTAGCAGAGAATTGCTAGATCATGTGGTAATTCTGCAGTTTGTCCTCCTAAAATTGCAAGTTCTTTGCTTTCCTTATGTGTTCATGGCTTATAATTTTACCTTGGTTTGGACATGTGTTGTACTTGCATTTGCTGATCTTCATTGATGTTGTTTCTCCCAAGGCTTTATCTGCCACTGCTTTGCAAAAGCAAGACCAGCCATGTAGCAGAGGCAGTGAGGAAGGAAGTCCAGTCAGGGAGAATGGCTTAGTAAGGCAGCTCTAAGTAAACCCTGTGATACTGCTCTTGCTTCCGCTGCTATGGACAATCCATAGCCTCTGCAATTGAGAGTTAATTAAATGGAAAAAATAGTGTTTAGTATATTTTTTTTAAGATACCCCTTTTTTTCATAATTTCTGTGATTGAATAATTTTATTATATAGGTTTATTTTATGATTTGGGGAATAAGGCTAGGAATGCTAATCTTAAATGCTAATATATAAAAAGTATTTATAATTGTATGAATTTTACTAGGAAATCAGTAGGTTTTTTTTTTTCCAGCTTAGTTTTTAAAAATATTTTTTCAGCTCTCTGATGTGATCTCCATGAGTGAGAAGCCCTTGGCGGAGCATGACTGGTACCATGGTGCAATTCCCAGAATAGAGGCCCAAGAACTGCTGAAGCAGCAGGGAGACTTCCTGGTGCGAGAGAGCCATGGGAAACCTGGTGAATATGTCCTTTCTGTATATTCTGATGGACAAAGGAGACATTTTATCATACAATTTGTTGATGTACGTTTCCAGTCTAGTTTATATGTATATTTTGATGTGGTTCATTGTGCTGTACTTGAAATATAATGATGCATGGTTTATGATAAATGCCTGCCACATTTAGAGTTTAGCAATTGATTTTTTTCCCAAATTCCATAAATAAAGTGCTTCAGAATTGACTAATAGATTACATTCTAATAAGGAAATAGCATATTTTAACTAGTTAATAAAGCTAAATTTAAATATATTAGTGCTTAAAAAGTTGAATTTGAGCACTAAAGTATTTTAAGTTTAAAACTAAAGTAATGCATGTTGCATATCTTTTTCTTCCTGTAGGAAAACTTAAGATTATAAAATATGTACTTTTGAGAGTGCTCCTTAAAATTGTTTCAAACTAGTGCCCTGAGACCAAGATCTATTTTATTGAACAGTGTTAATGAAATTCTTCAATGAATGAGTGGTGTTAGTTGAATTCATTTTATGATTCATTAGGATTTATTTTTTCCATTTTTCTATAATTCTATAATTCTTGTTGGCATTAAAAAGCAATAAATAGAAAATGATAATTTTACAATAACCTATTCCCATTATTTATTATAATGCTAATTATTTTTGAAATTACATAAGTATTGCTAAACTATTTTCTTTTAAATTATTTATTTATTCATTATTGTTGTGTGTGAGCATGATGGGGGTGGGGACATGGCCAACACTACCTCAGCATATGTGTGGCGGTCAGAGGACAGCTTGCAGGCATCATTTCTCTCCTTCCACCTTTTAATTATTTTCCTGAGATTGAACTCAGGTTGCCAGGCTTTCTAAGAAAGTGCCTTTACCTGATGAGTCTTCTCACAGGCCCTTAAGTACTGTCAAATTATTTTTTAATCTTTGCTAATAAGATGAATAGAAATTTCAATGTTTTTGCTTTCAGTGAGTGAGAAAATTTTAAAGACAGTTTGGCATATGGAATAATTGTTGCCTGTATATGTTATTTTTCATGCCATTATTTCAAATGGCTTACATTTCAAAAATGGCTTGTCCATAGGTTTTAGTTTATGTCCAGACACAAGACTGATCCTAATTACCTAACAGAAAGAGTAAGCCATGATGGGTTCAATGACTGAGCTATGAAATATAGATTAACAGGTAATGACCAATTAAACATAATGTGATAACTATTTTAAGATAAAACTTTTTGGGGAAACCCAAATAGTGGCATTGTTTATTTAGTTATTCTTTCCTTTGTTAATTAATTCATTCAGGAAATATTGAGTATTATGTGAGGCCTAAACATGTGAGCCAGTTACACAAAAATAACACAAAGTTACTGGTGGTAATTAATATGTAAAATTCAGTGGTTAAATATATAGAAGTATTAATAGATCCTAAAAGAAAAATAGACTGCAAATATAATAATGGCAGAATTCAACACCCAGCATTCATCAATGAATAGATAATCTAAACAGAAAATGAACAAAGGAACACAAGATTTAACTGATGTAGGAGGTGAAATGGACCTAAGACACTTACAGCACATTCCATCAAATAGACTAATCATTCTTCTCAACTATACATTGAGCAGTCTCCAGAATAGATCATATTGTTAGGCTGCAAAGCAAATCTTAACAATTAATAATACCAAAATAAGGGGCTGAAAAGATGGCTCAGTGATTAAGAACAGTTGCTGCTCTTCCAGAAGACCCAGGTTTGATTCCCAGCACCCGCATGGCAGCTAACAACTGTCTGTAACTCCAGTTTCAGGGGATCCAAAGCCCTTTTCTGGCCTCTGAAGTCTTTGCATGACATGAGTGCACTACATACATGCAGGCAATACCCTCATATACATAAAATAAAAATAATTTAAAATATTTTTAAAAAGTATCTTCTCTGGCCACTGGGGAATGAAACTGGAAATTAACAACAGGAAAAATTCTGAAAACAGCATACATATATGGAAATTGAACACTTTCTTGCACAAGCAAGTCACTGAAGACATTTACAAAAGAAATGCAAGTTTCTTGAGATAAATTAAAATGGAAATAGAACATACTAACAGTTATGGGATATAGCAAAAGCGGTTCTAAGAGGGGAATCCCCAGCAATAAATGGCAACATTGAACAGTAGAAAGATTTCAATTGAAAACTTTGCAGTGCTTCTTAAGGAACTAAAAAAACAAGAACAAAGTTAGTAGAAGGAAAGATTAAAGATCAGAGCAGCAATAAATGAAGCAGAGACTTAAGACATAAAAAATGATAAATATGTTTGAGTTGATTTTTTAAAAAAATATAAAATTGACGAACCTTTAGCTACATGAAGAGTAATATTTGAAACTCAGAGATAAAAATAGAGACATTATAACTGATACCACAGGAGTACAAAGGATCATTAGAAAGTATTATGAAAAGTATACAAAATAAATCAGAAAATCTAGAAGAGGAGGTTGAGATGGATCATCAGTTAATAAAAGGCTCTTACCACCTAACTTGGTGACCTCAATTTGAACCCCAAGACTTATATGGTGCAAAAAGATAACTGAGTCCTAAAGTTGCTCTTTGACAGACACAGTCTCTCCATACATCAATATGTACACCAAGAAGAGAGGGGGCTAGAGAGATAGCTCAGCAGTTATAAGCACTGACTGTTCTAGCAGAGGACCCAGGTTTGGTTCCCAGTACCCACATGGCAACTAACAGCTGTCCATAGCTCCAGTTCCAGGGGATCCAACACCTTCTTCTGAACTCTGTGGCCATTGTGCAACATGGGTGCACTTGCGCACATGCAGGTAATAGACACATAAAGCTAAAAAATAAAAATAAAAATATTTTAAAAATAGAAAAAGAAGAGATAGATAAGTTCCTTGACATATGCAAATTACCAAATTTGAATCATGAACACATATAAAAACCTTTTACTCCCCAGGTTTTTTAGATAGAGTCATACTATGTAGCTGCCTTGGACTTGAGATTTCTCTATCTCAGCCTCCCTCATTCTGGAATTGCAGGTATGCTCCACCATATCTGGCCTAGAAAATATAAAACTTGAAGAGACTAATAATGAGCAGTAAGACTGACTCAGTAATGAAAGATTAATTTTATTAAAAATGACAATTAGTAAAATTATTTTATTAGTAAAATTGCTATTCTATTACTTTTACTACTTTTTTACCATAGAAAAACCTAAAATTTGATGCATTTATTATAGAATCTACCCAATATTTAAAGAACTAATAACCAGTTTTTCTTAAAACGTTCAAAAAATTGAAAAAGAAGGAATCCTTAAAATATTATTCTATGAGGCCTATATATGCATACCAATTCCAGATAAGAAACAATCCAAAAAGAAAGTTATAGTCCACTATCACTTATGAACATAGATAAACTACAGCAAAATGTCAGCAAACTGAATTTCATGGTAAATTAAAAACGATCATTCACTATGATCAAATGATTCATTACTAGGATGTAAGAATGGCTCAATATATCATACCTGATAAATTAACAGGTCAAACACAAAAGTCATATAATAATTTAAATAGACATATAACAGCATTTGACAACATTCAGTATTCCTTCATAAGAGATTCATGATGGAAAGAATATGCTGCAACCCAATGAAGATCATCTGTGACAAGGTCACAACCAATGTCATATGAATGGGAAAATCATAGAAAGCTTTTCTTCTAACATTTGGAATAAGACTAGGATGTCCACTGTCACTGCTTTTCCTCAACAGAGTACTGCAAGTGCTAGCCAGAACAATCAGGCAAGAGAAAGGAAGGAAGGGTGTCCAGATTAGGAAGAAGAAAGCCAAACTGTCCTTCTTTGAAGATGCATGATCTTGTGTGTAGAGAACCCTAAGACGCTACTAAAAAATTGTTGGAAGTAATAAATTCAATAAAGTTAAGGATTCAAAATCAACACATATGACACATTTGGATTTCTGTATGTACTTGATCTTAGCCAAAAGGCTGAAAAGTGGCCATGTTTCTATATGCTAAGTGAGCTATCTGCAAAAGAAATCACAAAAATAATCACACTTAGAGTAAGCTATAACCATTAGTCATCAATTTAACAAAAAGTGAACGATCTATAAAATAAAAACTATAAAACATTGATGAAATTGAAGAGAATACAAATAAATAAGAAAGATATCCTATGTTTGTGGAAAAAATCAATACAAATAAAATATACCCAGATGATCTATAGATTCATCAACATGCCAATCTCAGGCTTCACAGAATTATGAAAAATAATCTCAAATGAAAAATGATCTCAAATGGCCAAAACAATCTTGACCAAAAAGAACTTGGAGGCATCATATAATCAAACCTAAAAGTGAACTAGAAACTTGTAGTAATCAAAATGGCATTTTAAAAAAGGGATGTGGGCTAGTAGAAAAGAAATACAGAGCCAAGAAATCACCCTATACATTTATGGCCAGTGGAATTTTGACAAAGCCAAGAACACACACACACTGGGGAAAGGGCAATCTGTCCAATAAACCATGCTTGGAAAATTAGATACCCGCATGCAGGAGAATGGAGCCTCTTTCCTTCACAATTACAAATATCAAATAAAATCTCATTAAAGGCTTACACATAGGATTCTAACATATGAAACTACTAGAAGAAAACAAGGGAAACTCTTATAGCCATTGGCCTGGGCAGTGGTTTTATGTGTCTCTAAATACACAGATAATAACAACAACAAAATTGATCAATGAGTTGAAATC
>NW_008357993.1:3671223-3698103 GCF_000622305.1 Nannospalax galili | reverse complement strand
AAAAAAAAAAAAGGAAAAACATTATAACCATGGGGCGGGGGAGGGGTTTTTTTTGTTTTTAAAAATAAAAAAAAAAAAAAAAAAAAAAAATAATAAAAAGGTTTAAAAAAAAAAAAAAAAAAAAAAAAAAAAAAAAAAAAAAATACCTACTGCCCAGCAATGGAAACAACAGAGCAAAGAGCCAGCTTGAAGAGAGTTGAGAAAATCTCTTTGCAAAATACACATCTAGTGGGGTTGTTTTCCAGAGTGTGTAAGGAATTGAAGTCAATCAATAACAACAACAACAAAAACCCAAATAACCCCATTTAAAGGGCTTAAAGTCTAAGTGGACTTCTCTTAAAAGAAAAAATACAAATTACAATACATAAACATAGATGTACAGCACCACTAATGACACAAATCAAAACTACAATGAGATGCCACCTTGCATCAGTGAGAATGGCTATTTTTCAGAAGATATATTAAGAACAAAAGCTAATGAAGAAATTAAGACGAATTTATGCATCTTAGTTGGAAACATTAATTAGCACATGTTTATGCCATGTTACAATTATGCCTTAATTTAAAAAACAAACAAACAAACAAAACAGACTGTTAGCATCCTTTTTAAGGCTAAAAGCTGACCTGAACTGCCGAGAGCCTGTTCCTTCAGATTTCTCTCAGAACTGTATTCCTGAACCAGGGGCCTAATCTTTGTTTTACTGAAACAGTATATTTAAGCTGATCACTGCTGGGTGAGATCAAGTTGATCTTCTTTAAAGGAATGATGCTAAATAGATTGAACCAGCTCCAGTGGGTGGATTCTCACTGAGGGACATCAGGGGACATAAACTTGATTTGATAGGCTTTATATAATGATATACATGAAATCCAGTGGAGGGGTGTGGGCGGTGCAGATAGGGGAGGAGGTCTAAATATGATCAGGATATAGTATATGAAACACAGAAATTCACTAAAAGAACCCAGTGTATCCAGCATGAATTGGGGAAGTAAAATAGAGCCATCTTATCAGAGAAGAACACTGCCCTTTCTGAGTTTTATTGATCTAAAATAACACACATATAATTACAAATAGACATATTAATTTAATCCCATCTATTGCTTGCAATGCAGATGAGATAACTGTCTCATCATTTCCAATGAGAAAAGTGCTGTTTGCAGAGCTTTGATACGTAAACATACATATACATTACATACATGTTCATACACTCACTTGGGTGGAGGGCAAGAAGGGTCATGAGGGATTAAGGTCCTTTGTCCAGGTAACAAGAGGAGTATATGGCTCATTGAGCATGTTTACATTACATTGCAAGGTTAGGTAAAAGTCATTTGTCCAGAGTACATCCATGCTGTAAGTTATTACCACAAACATAGCCATTATAGAGAACAGTGTAGAGCATCATCAAAACCCTAAAAATAGAACTGTATGATCCAGTAACCCTACTGTTGGGATCATATAACCAGTTGAAATTGGGAACATGTTAAAAAGATCCATTCCCATAGTTTCCTCTATGCTATTCATAATTGCAAGGATATGAAGTTAACCTAAATGTTCAGTGAATGGATAAAGAAAATGTGCTGGTACACGTTCACTGCGATATACTGTTCAGCCACAAAAAGCATGAAATCCTGCCATACCTGACAACATGGATGTGCCTAGAGGATTTTGTGTTGAGTGAAATAAATCAGAGGAAGACAAGTGCTGTGTGAAGTCACTAACTAGTGGAAAGCCATTAATATAAAGCCATTAATCTCATAGAAATCAAGAGAAGAATCGTGGAAGAGTAGGGAGAGAAAAGAGGGGGGAGAGGCCACTTAATAGGTAAGAATGATACAATGTTATTTGAAAACAGAACGTGTTCTGGTATTTAGTGGTGATTGTAATTAACAATAATGTATTATGTATGTCAGCATAGATAGAAGAGAGGCATTTGAAGGTCTTTACCCTAAAGAAATGATAGAACTTTAAAGTGATGATATACTAATTATCAAGTTAATTATTACCTAACATGCATGGACAAAAGCATCACATCATAGATCATAAATACATATAAAGATTTGGTCAACAAAATATTTTGAAATTTTGTAAAATAGAAATAATGTAATATGTATATTAAATCATTAGTTTATCCAACAGATATTTATTGGATATCTATCTTGTGTTAAGTTCACTTTGAGGTTATTAAGTCTCTGAATTACTTAGTTTCATTACCACCATCTCTAGGTTCTTTATACTACATTTTAAATTCATGCTATGGGTCTTAATGGATGCAATAAAAAATCTAATACTTTCTTGCATAACAATTCCAAATTTGTGGCCGTATCCTTGTGTAGTTAGAATTATTTATGCCATTATACAGCAATCATTCAATCATCATTAGGGGAAAGCAATAAGCACTTTGAAGTTTAAGTGAAACTCTTATATCATTTTCTATACCCGTAATATAGTTGAGACTTAGCCATTCCAAACCTTATTAATATGATTTCTCAGGAAGTGCTAATCAAGTGAGTACTATTCAAAGCCCAGGGATAAGATGGTGGCACATTTAGGGAGGAGGATCACAGTCACTCATAAAAACATGCACACTTTATCATAATTATAAAGTATAATAAGTGCTACAAAGAAAAGATACATCATGTTAATAAAACTTTTAGCAGGGAAACTTCAGGAAGTTAAGTCTGAGCCAACATCTAAAGAATAATGAAAGTTAATTAGGATAAGCCATACCAAAACCATATTAATATTATTTTTAACTTCCTAGCAATTCTGTCTGTATACTGACTTAATTACTTTAAAATTATCAGTGCTTAGTTTTGACAAAGAGAAATGTATGTTTTTACCCTTTTATTTTTAGGTATTTACCCAAAAAGAATAAAGTTTTAGCCTTTTAAAAAATTTAGTTTATTCATTTTAGCTCCTTTTAGAAATGTTTTTTCTTTTTTTCTTCTTTCATGTTTTTCTTAAGCCAGCTTGTCATCCTGAATTTGGCTCTTCATTTTGTTTGCCCTACAAGTTCTACTCAGGCACATCATTTCAAATTATATATTCACTGAATCCCCTTCCTGTTTTATGTGCTTCAGCTACTTTATCTTACTTATTTGAATAATAATTTCTCTGGAAATGTGCATAGCAACAGAATTCTATCTTGACTTTTATGTTTTTCAATATTCTACATGATTGATTCCTAAGCAGCACAGTGATAGAACAGAAGTCAATTCTAGATGCAGCAAATATTTTAACAGCAAAATAATACATGCTTTTGGTAACATTTGGAAATATAGATCATTGAACCAATGATTCATATTAATATCTATTTATGTGTTTCATGTAATTATTCCAAATATTTGGAAGTATTATAATCATGTATGTATTTAATTTACTTTTGAAAATTTAGTAAGACTATATTTTATATTCATAATTCTTATTAGATGATATGTGATATTTTAAAAAGTAATACAAATAACAAATTGATATGTGTAGAAATTTTTAGATGAGTATTATATAATACATTTTTTATTGGCTCTTTGGAATCATATAAGAGACCATTAGCATCAACCTTAACTCACGAGAGAATTCTCTTATTTGAAAGTTAGTCTGTCTTCTGAGTATGTGGGAGGCTAAGAAGGAGGATCTCTTGAGCCCAGGGACCTCAAGGCCAGCCTGGGCAACATAGCAAGATTCTCTCTCTAAATAAATCAAAACAAAAATTTATAACAAGTTAATCTAATAGTTTTTGTTATATTATCATAAAGCAAGAAGAAAACTTAAAAGCTGAATCTTTATGTATGTGAATCTGGTCAGTTGAGTTAGAAGAAATATATAAAAATCTGTGCAAGGTCAAATCTAGTACTTTGAATCTTGAGAGTATGAAGAAACAAATCCCTAACAGTATTAGTGTATGTTCTGTTATTGATCTTTTATTTGCTTATACTTCATAGAAAAAGGCTTAATGTTTTTACATTCATTACTCTATCTTTCTGTTTAAGAAAGTAATCAGTTTTACATTTGCCAAATTCAGTGGCATCAGAGTACTTGCTTTAAAAAATAATAAATTCAAATTTTGATTTAAATTCAAAATTCAAATTCTTAAATTAAGAAAGAGAATCTGAAAATCTCTACTGTTTTATTCACTAGTTCTATAGTCAAGAAGATCAATATATTAGAACTTTATATAAGATATCAAATGGGAATTGATGGCAAATTTCATTCTCTGTGATCTTTACCTCATTGCTTACATTTTATTAAATGTACTTCATCTCAAGTGCTTGAGTGTGTGAACTTCCTGTATCCATTTGTAAGCTACCTTATTTATCTCTTTAATTTCACATCACTTTATAGTCTATTCACTTTATTTATTCATCTATATCTATTTATACAGACCTTATAAACCACAGACTGTTCTGGGCCATGGGAATATCATACCGATAAATCAATTACTTGATGTACCTATGTCCTAGAGGGGCATTAGATAAAAAAAAAAAAAATAATCAAAATTGGGGATAGAGAGATGGCTCAGAAGTTAAGAATGCTTGCTGCTTTTCCAAAGTACTAAAGTTCAGTTCCCAGCACCCATGTCAGGTGGCTCACAACTACTTGTAATTCCAGCTCCAGGGGATCTGATGCCATCTTCTGGCCTAAGTAGACAACCCTCTCTCCCCTACAACATATACTCAAATAGACACATAAACATAAATACAAATAAAATTAATCTTAAAAATAAGTAAAATATATGTTTTGATAGAGACAAAAATATATAACAGTGATATGTTCTAAGGGGAAAAATCAATAAAGAAAAGGGGGTGAGAAATTAAGTTGGGGCCAGAAAGTGGATATTATCTATAGTGTGGGGTTGCCAGAATTCACCTAACTGAAAAAGTGGAATTTGATAAAATCTTGGAAGGGAAGTCAGTAAGGGAGCTGTACTCACAGGATTGTCTTACAAATTAGCTCTATGAGAAAGGAATATATTTAACATGTTTCAGAACAAGAAGGAAATAATAGTGAGTGGAAGCTGACAAGTGCACAGGAGTGAGAGATGAGGTGAGAAAGAAAGCAGTGAGCAGAGTATAATGCAGCACCTCATGGCCTCTGGCTTTTATGCTGAGGGAAGTTAGAATTTTAAGTAAAGCATAGTACAGGGTGCCCTAATGCCGTGTTAAGAGAAAATTGAAGGAAGATGAAGGGAGAACAGCATATTTGGTTGCAATATTGTATTATTATTATTATTATTATTATTATTATTATTATTATTATTATTATTGCACTATACATTTTTTTGTTTTGTTTTTTTAGATAGGGTCTCACTGTGTAGTGCTAGCTGGCCTGGAAATCACTATGTAGAACAGGCTAGACTTGAACTCACAGAGATGTACCTGCTTTTGCCTCCTGAGTGCTGGGATTCAGAGTGTGTGCCCTCACACCTGGATATTGCATTATACTTTTACATATCTTCATCTTTGTTAGTTATTCTTGAGAGTGATAGCCACTGCACTGAGCTAGGGAACACTAGAACACATTCCTTCTCTCCAGATGGACTTTGGTACCTGTTGTTCAACTCTTTCTTTTTTCCACATTCTTCTCAGCCTCTGGCAGACCACTCCTCATGGCTATAAAATTGGGAAGTTCTTATTTCTCAATAGTTTTCTTAAAGTAGTTCACACTTCCATCTATATTTGCATAGTCTTCCTGTGTGACAGTTGAACTCTGGGAATTACCACATGGTCTATTACCCACTGGTCTATTTAAATATGAACACACAGGAAAACATCTTGGCAGAGTATGAGAAAATGCTATTTATTGGTGATATGAAAAGTATTTTTTTTATCAAATTTTTGTGATTTTCATTTAATATAGTTTGATGGTATTTAATTCCTCCCCATCCACACCTCTCCCCACTGTCTATATTCCAATTTAATATACTCTTATATATGTTATATATATATGTGTGATAGCTCTATCTATCTATCTATCTATCTATCTATCTATCTATCTATCTAATCATCATCATCATCATCTATCTATCTAGCTATCATCTATCATCTACCTAATAGAGTCTGATTTGTACCCCTAATTGCCTTTCAGTGTAGGTCCATCCACTGGGCCCACCAAGATTCCCGTCCCTCCATCTATGTAGGAAACTGTCTTTCCCCCTCCCAGCAGTCATCAATTGCCAAAAGTTCCATAGGTTGGCCACTTCCCTTTATATATGCTGGAATTTTGTCTGGTTTGAGCTTGCATAGGACTTATCCATGGTTTGGTGATAGGAAATTTAAAAAATGCTAAGATCTAGGGTTGGAGAGATAGCTCAGTGGGTAGGACTGTTTTTGCCAAGGACCCAAGTTCTGTTCCCAGCCTGACTGAACCTGCATCATGCAATTCACAACTACCTGCAAATCCAGCTCCAGGCTATCCTACGTCTCTGACCTCCCGGACATCTACATGCACATGGCATATACACACACAGATATACACGTGTGCACATAATTAAAAATAATAAAAAATGAAAAATCTTTTTTAAGTGCTAAGATCTGAATTTGCTGATCCCTGAGACTTTATCACTGGTACACTTTATTATTTCTTCTTCCTTACTTCTTGTGTATGAATGATAAGGTTTGGATCTTATTTATTTATTTATTATTTATTTATTTATTTATTTATTTATTTATTTATTTATTTAATAATCAATACTACATTGAAACCTTACTATACAAAAACCTATATTAGTGAGTAGGGAATAAATGTTTGGTCATTAAGATATTTATTAATCTACTAGATATATTTCTTTAAACTTTTGAATTTTGATACTGGAAGTTCTTTAAATGGAATATACATGGTGACATGCAGTCATATTTCTTGTTCCTAAACTTCATTGGGCACCTGGCTTGTTTTCTTTGATTATCAGTTTAGCAAAATGCAATTCAGTTTTGTTAGTTTTTGTTTTTACTATAACAATTTAAGTTTAATTATTTTGAAAATTTTTCTGCCAAAATATTTGGCAGTGGATTATGAAGTTTTATTTTTCTGTTTATTTTTATTTTTTAGCCATCTATAAGTGTATAGCTGAGTGCTGTTAAATATATTTATGTTGTTGTGCACTGAAAGTTTTTCTCAAGTAGAACTTAATTTATTGATTAAGGTCATCTTTCTGAAACACTGTTTTTATATACTATTTTATTGTTCTCTCTCTAGAACCTCTATCGATTTGAGGGCACTGGGTTTTCAAATATTCCTCAACTTATAGATCATCACTATTCAACAAAACAAGTCATCACTAAGAAATCTGGTGTGGTTCTGCTAAATCCTATTCCTAAGGTAGGATGACTGCACTTTCGTTTCCTTGTTTTACAAGGATATTTGGTATGTTAACATTTTGCATAATCAAGAACATTCTCAGATTATGTGGTAGAATAAAAAACAAAAACGTTCTGTGAATACCAGTAACTCCTACCAATGTAGGTGAAATGTGAATTGCCATAATTTTATTGAGATGCATTGCCTTTCTGCTCAGTATTTGCTGGCATACAAGTAACCTAATTTGTTTTCTTTCTTTTCCAGTTTATCTTCAAAGACATTGAGATTCATACTTTGAAAAGTTCTGGTTATCTGAAGAGTCTAAAATATACATGTCAGATAACTTGCCTAACAATTAGAAGTAAATCAGAATTTGACGTTTGAGTGTAAAGTTTACAAAGTACTCTAAGTCTGGCACTCTTTAAAGCTCTTCTCAAAGGCAGAAAATCATATCCTCCTATGAGGAGCCAGACAGTTAGGTCAGAGATCATGTTAGGTCATTTTACCTCTAAGATCTATCACAATACATTTATTTCATTTGCTTGAAGAGACTTGTGTGGTTAGGAATGGGCCTAAGGAATGTTTATGTGTTGCACACAGCACCTTTGGGGCCTGGACAACGGAACAACAAAGAATCCATTTAGCTTTTCAGTACCTGCAGTGTGGTAGGAATTGGATCTGGGCCTGTAAGAGTACTTCCTCCGGGGACTGTGTGACAGAACAATGCAGAAATAGGAAAGACATAAAAATTTTTAGGTAATATTTGTCAATTTTATAAATATTGATCTAGTTACAGCTTCCAGTTTGAAGTTGATAGCCTTGAGCATGCTGGTACAATTGAAAAGTTTTTTAAAATTATTCTATTTTTCCCATTATTTTTCTAGAAAATAATGTCCGTATTTGTTCTTTTATTGTATCACTAAAATTCTGTAGAATGACTGAGCTCTGATCCCTTCCTCACAAAGATTCTGAGAGTCTCTAAATATTCCAACTTCGTAGTTAAGGAATAGGGTTTCTAATACAATTTTCTGGAATAGCTCATCCATTGTTAATTTTTTTTCCATTCATTTTGTTCCTCCTTCACCAAAGAACACCTGATAGAAATTCTGTAGTCTAAAGCAGGTTGTCACTATTTTTCTATGGCAAAATGGAAAGAAATGATAAAAGTCCACCAATATTTGCTCCTATTGTTTTTCAGTCCTAAAGATCTTTCCCCCACTTAGGCAAAATGATCTCATGGCTTTATTTACTATTTATAAATTTATAAATAGCAAATTTTCAGTTCTGACTCAGCTCTATACTTCATATAATGCAAACTTTTCCCTCTTTTCACTTTAAATTCAGTTTAAAACATGTGATTTCACAATTTGCTCTTCCTTATTTAGTGGGTTGTACCATCATATAACAAACAGCTTCCCCAAACCCACAAACCTGGGGTCTCTTTGACATTTCCTTCTTCATCCTTCCCTCTCACTTAAATGACGAGTTCTGTGTACTTAATTATACATTTAGAAGTATGAACTCAATTCTACTATCTCCTAGTATGAATCAGACTCAATGTGGTACCATACATTTTACCCATGATATATTAATAAAAAATAAATTCTGTTTTCAGATATCTTGCTGCCTGGTCTCCCAAACCAACCAAATATTTGTGTTATGTATAAGCTTAGTCAGATCCCATTAGAAATCAAAGCCATAATAGAAATAATAATGCCTATCTAGCTCTGGGTAGGAATATGTAACTGTAAATAAAATATATCTCACTATATAAAATCTTCCATGAGATGAACTTACATAATGGATTGGATTCTTTAGACTATTATGTGGTCAATTATTACCTTTCTGTCCAACCTCCGATACTGGGAAGTTGATTATCTCATAATTTTAGAGCACTAAATATGAAAATAAATATGTGTTGGAAGCTACAGAAGATAAAAGAGCTGTATATGATTGTTTTATGAGGTAAAAATTTAAAGCTTATCTGCCTATTCACCTGATTTAAAGTCCTGGTATTTGAAATATGTACATCATTATTGTTTATTATAAACATCATTACACATTGATTTAAAGAATCATGTTACTCTTTTAAAAGATAATTGTTAATATAGAGGTTATGAAAGTTAATTTTCAATTATGAGTGGAGCACAAATTGATATAGATTCTGTTATGGAGGCATTATCTGTCATGTATTTTCCTCTGAAAGTTATTTGAACTCCTATTACTGAATCTATTTCTTGATTTATTTTATGTAGGAAGTTAATAGATTGGCTATATAATATGCTATAAAATATCTAATTTTCATGTTTCTAGACTTCATTTTTAGCCCACATAAAGAATGTTATTTTGCTTTTAGTGTAATTTTTGTTTCCCATTTACTATTTCTTACTCATGAAAATATAATTTTGTTATGATAATGCCTATAGTGGCTAATGTAGCCTATCTTTATTCCTTATGGGTATTCTCTCATAAATGCCAAAAAACTAGACAATCAGAGTGAAGGAATTACTTAATTTTCACTTAATTTTCTTCATTAATGCTATTAATGAAGAGGCAATTTACCCATCTGTTCCTCACCTACTGACTGATTTCTTTCCTATACTGTCTTTCAAAGCCCTTGTAGAGATAGAGGAGATAACAAGTATTGTAAGCAGAAGTAACTGATCACCCATTATCACCATCCTGAAGCAACAAACACAGTGGGCTTCCATGGCCTGTTCTTTCCTTAGTTCAGGCTCTTCTCAAGTATCACTTCATCAGAGAGTCCTTCTCTGCCATGTATGAATAGGATATTCTCATCTTATGCTCCCTCATTCCTTTTCTTAATTTCTCTTTGGTTAACTTTTCAAGGTTATGCTTACAAACCTTTCTATTATGTCATTTATTTTAATTGTTTATCTCACCCTGGTGAAATGCAAGTTCTTTATGGCCATGATTGCATTTGATTTAGCACTCTTGTATCTCCATTACCTAGAAGAGTGCTAGACCAGAGTAGGTGTTCAATAAATGTTTGTTAAAAGATCTACTTCAAGAAATTCTTAGAACTTTTAAGCAGCACCCCCTCCCCCACCCTCTTCCTTTCCAGGGCTAGAGGTTGAGTCCCAGCCTTCCTGCATATTGCCAACCACAGAGCACATCCTCCACCCCTTGCTGAGCTATTCATGTGCATTATCACATGCATCCCTCTCATGGGTCCTGTGAGATATATCACCATTAGCCTCTACAGCATTACTGATGCTCTTAACCTCATACAGTATGATGAATGAGGAGCTATAGCTTAAAATGGTAAAGGACCTGCCAAAGATAGCATAACTGACTAGAAAACATGCTGGGCTTTGAATCCATATTCATAATCATAGATTATATACAGTCCAGCCTTCAAAAGCTGGATTAAACTGTTTTAAGGAATGTGGATGTGAATACAAAGAAAAGGAAGTCACTTGCATTCTGTAAAATGCTAAATAAGCTGGGTGTAGTGGTGCACTCCTTTAATCCCAGCAGTCTAGAGACAGAGGCAGGCAGATCTCTGTAAGATCTGGGCCAGCCTGATAGCCATAGTTTGTTACAGGCCAGCTGGGGCTACAGGGAAAACTTGTACCAAAAGAACCCCTCACCCTGCCAAAAAAAAGGTAAGTAGAAAAAGACTTCAACATATTCAAACCTATACATACATCTGTATAAAGGAAAATCATGAAACTAATATTGGGCCTTTTTCTAGAGGTTTATGACATAGTTTTTGACATACTGAGGTTTTCTCAGTTTAGCAGGTTTTTTTTTTTTTTTTTTTTTTTTTTTTTTGTGGGGGAGGGCGTCAGATCCCCTGGAACTGGAGTTACAGACTGTTGTTAGCTGTCATGTGGGTGCTGGGAATGGAACCCAGGTCTTCTGGAAGAACAGCAAGTGTTCTTAACCACTGAGTCATTTCTCCAGCTCCCAAAACAAAATTTCTTTAAAAGTACCTTGTTTTTGTTTTTTTTTTTTGAGGCAGGGTCTCCCTGTTGCCCCAGCTGTCCTGGAACTCACTATGTAGACCAGGCTGGCCTTGAACTCATAGAGATCCATCTGCCTCTGCCTCCCAAGTGCTGGGATTAAAAGCGCGCGCCACCACACCTGGACATTTTGTAAACTCAAAGAGACTTCATTTTCCTTAAATTTATGCCCATTTTTCTTAATTAATTAAGATCCACTTGTTAAGATCCACTTGGTATGGGGGAGAGAGATACCATCCTTTATAAGTAGATATTTGGAGGAAAGTCAGTCTTAAAAATTAAAATGTGCCTTGATGATCAACAATTTTTTTCTCAGTGATTTACATGCATAATGCTACTTCAAACTTTCTTAAATATTGTGATATTTTTAGTTTGAGGGCAGGGTTTTCAGTAATGAGTTTTATGTATTTCTTACCTAGCCTACTAGTAGTTGAGGGATGGTAAAAAGAGCAGAAAAGACCAGACAAATTAAAAGAATGTTCTTTGGCAATTCTTATCCAGACTGACAGGCATGATTTGATATTTATAACAAAAGTATTGCCTGATGTATGTCATTTCATCTTCAAGGTAGTTATTAGACCATCTATATATGTGACTTCAGAAAACATGTTGAAATGTAAAACAGATGCATATGATTTCTAATGTGAATATGGTTTACATGATAACAGTATTTTTCCCTCCATTTCCTATTAAAAACTATAGATTAGTAACAAAGAGAATGAGAAAAATTAAAACTGCCTGAGTGTATTTACCTATATACAATGAACAGGTTTCAAAATTCATTTTAAAGTCATCAGCAGTACCTTATATTATGCAGAAGTGCTGTGGTGCAAAGCTCACTTCTACAAGGAATGTAAACAAGTGCAGGGATTATGGAAAGTGCTACTTCGGGTCTTCAAAAAAAATCAAAAGTAGCAGTATTGTACGATGTAGTAATCCTACTACTAGTTATGCAGCCAAAAGAAATGAAGTAAGTGCATTGAAGAGATGTCTGTAGTTCTGTGTCTGTTGGAGCAGTACTCAAAATGCCAAGAATTGGAAAACAACCTAAGTATCCACCAACTGATGAATGTAGAAAGAAAATATACAATTTAATATTGTTCAGTTTTAAAATCATGAAATCTTGGCATTTATGACAATCTGGATGGAAGTGGAGATACTTATATTATGATCAATAATCCAGGCACAAAAAGACAAGTACCACATGATCTCAGTCATCTGTGGGATCTAAAAGAGTTGATCCTCATGCAGTTGAGAGTAGGTGGAAGTTACAGAACCTGGGGAGAGTTAGGTGGAAGGGGAGCATAAGGAAAGGAAAATCAGTGGGTACTAGGTTACTGTTAGAAATAAGTTCTGGTGTGACTAAAGTTAGAAGTAATATAGTGAATATACTGTACATTTCATAAAGTTAGAAAAAGAGTATTTTGAGTCTTTTCACCATAAGTACCAATGTTTGAAGGGATATTTTTCTGTATCCCTCAAAAAGTTATTAATATCAAAAAGAGGACAGAAAGGGAAACAAAAATACATCCGACAGCAAGGAATTCACCTTTAAGTTCAAGGCTATGTTCCTTGCTTACATCAGGGAATGTGAGAAATAAGTGGGAGAAATTTAATTAGGAAAAATTAAACCTACAACCTACAATTGAAGGAAAGCAAGAGAAAGAATAATGATAAAACTTAAAAGACAGAGGCAAGAAAATAAAAATGAAAGTGCTGCTTTAAAAACTCATTCAGTAGGGGCTGGAGAGATGGCTCAGCGATTAAGAACACTGGTTGTTCTTGCAGAAGACCCGGGTTCAAATCCCAGCACCCACATGGCAGCTAACAACTGTCTGTAACTCCAGTCCCAGGGGATCTGACAGCCTCTTCTGACCTCTGCAGGCATTGCACACGACACGGGTTCACTTACCTACACGCAGGTAATACATGCATACACATAAAATAAAAATAAATTTAAAAAAATAAAAAACTCATTCAGTAAATAAAATGTTTGCTAATCAAGAAAAACTCATACCACACAAAGGTCTTTTTGTACAGAAAGCTACTAGTATTTGAGAAAACAAATAGTCAAGTTTAGTAATTGGCAACAGAGGTGAGTAGACACTTCAAAAATTAGAAGTACAAATGCCTTTTAAAGATATTAATGGTAAATCTCCACTGTCAGTAGACTAAAGGAAAATTAAAACTATAATGAAATACATTTTCCCCCTATCATATAAGCCTAAATTCAAATTTTTAATATCTCACTTTCTGGAAATAGGTAAATAAGCTGAAAAGTCTACAAGTTAATTTGGCAGAATCTATCAAAATTATAACATGTGTATTCATTTGACCCCAGCAGTAATGCTTCCACAATTGGTCTTTTAGTTATATTTTTGTATGTATAGAATTGTGTCATCTAATCACTGCAGCATCATTTGTAATATCAGAAGACTGAAAATTTCATGAATAGGGACTAATTAAATCATTTATCCTCTATCTGAAGGAATATTGTTGCTTAGAGAGCTTTCTATATCCTGAATGAAGAGTGTTCCATGATATATTGATGAAAAGGAAGCTAAATTACAAAGCAGAGTTTAGATTACATTACCTTTTCTGTAGAAAAAGTAGGGAGTGTAAGATTATATGCCTCAGTTTTCTTTTATATGATCAAGAAACTGAACGCATACACAGAGCAGGACTGTGGCTTAGTGATAATGAGCTTTGCCTGGCATTCATGAGGTGCTGAGTTTGATTGCCAGCATATATATTATATGTGCATACACATACACACGTAAGACAATCATGATAGAATTTACATGCTTGTGAATGGCATTGAGTTTTTAGCACCAGAAATGTAAATGTAACTAGTTACGTTTTATATTTTTTAATGTTTTGTCACATTTTCCTTATTTAGTGTGTGTGAGGGCATAGGACACCTGTTATAGTGCATGTATGGGAGCCAGAGGACAACTTTAGGGAGTCATTTTGTCTTTCTATCATGTGGATCCTGGGGATTGAACTCTGGTCATCAGACTTGGTGGTGAGCACTTTTACCCACTGATCCATCCCACAGTCCATGTCACATTTTTAATATTCTTAACACTGAGCATATTACTTATTTAAAAGTTAGATACTTAAAATAGTCTTGTAAATGTGACATTTCTCTTTAAGCAATTATATCTTTCAGGGAGATGCTTTATTAAAAAATAATAAGAGAACAAAATGGGGATTGAGGAGATGGTCCAGTTGGTAAAGTATTTGCCATACAAAGCACAGGAACCTCAGCACCGATGTAAAAAGAGGGCATAGGTCCTGTAATGCCAAAATGGTAGGCATGTAAGGATCCCTGGATCTTGCTTACCAGCCATTCTAGCTAAATCAGTGAACTCCAGGTTCAATAAGAAACCGTGTCTCAAAAAATAAGGGGGAAAGTGACTGAGGAAGACACCTGACATTGACCTCTGGCCTTCACAAGTGTATGCAAGTTCATGTTCACCTGTGTGCATTCCCACATGCACACATGCACATGGATAAAATGTTCATGAAATATACTGCTAAAGCAGAAGAAATATCTATAAAACAGCATTGTAGTATCATTTTAGTTTTGTCAAATGAAATATAAATGTATATAAACATGAAAATTAAAAAAACATATTCTAGAATATAAAGTATTATTTTTTGTTTGAAGGAATTATGGGTGATTTGGTGTATCTTAAATGTGGTTTCTCATTTTTTCCTGTTAAACATGCTATTGTTGTCATCATTTGAAAATTTTTCTACAACTATGTCTATGACAGTTTTTAGTAGGACCCTGTAGAGCAGCATTTTGAAACTGTTCTCATAGTTTCTTTACAGAGAAATTGCACTGAGACACACACAATGAAGATTGTTGGTCTGTACATATAGAACTAAAAGAAGCCTTGCAAAACCACATGCTACACTTTTTAAAAAAATATCTGCATCTAACTTGTGTGAATCTCAGTTTGAAAACTACTTATATGAGGGAGTCTTAAAATTAATATTTTAAATACAACAATATACATTTCAGAAATTCAGGAAAGGAAAAAAAAAGACTTTTGAATGCTTCATTGTAGAAGATGGACTTGAAGCAGGTCATGAGGATAGGCAAGAGGAGGAATGTCATTTACTAATAGGATGATATAAAACACAGATGCTCCAAGGCCTTTTAAAGAAGGGCAAGATGAACTTGAGGAAATAATAGGGTTTTGAAAGGAGAACAACCCAAAATTTAAATTGAAAATCAGATTTGTGAGAGCTTTCAAAATTAAGCATGAAAGGTGCTGTTCTGCTGCAGGCAGATAAGCAAGGGATGAACATTCCCCAAGCATAACCTAATGACACTGCTAACTCATTGAGGTGCTGCACTCAGCACAACCTTTTATTTGCTTGAAAAATTTAATCAAGCTTTTCTAGCACATTATAAAAACAAAAGAAAACAAAAACAACCAGTTTTTGTTTTGCCACGTTTCACATTGAATTTGCATAGCTATACCAAATTATATTGCAATAATATTTGAGTAGAAATGATCAGTCCCAGTGAAAAATAAATAACGTGGGACTAGAGAGATGTCTCAGCAGTTAAGAGCACTGACTGCTATTGCAGAGGACCCAAGTTCTATTCCCAGCCCCTACATGGTGGCTAACAACCACCTGTAACTTCAGTTCCAGGGGATCTGACACCTTCTTCTGATCTCTGTGGGCATTGCACAGCATGGGTACACTTATGTATATGCAGGTAATATACTCATATACATAAAATAAAAATAAATAAATATTTAAAATAGAAAAAGAAAAAGAAGTAATGGTACAAATAATAAGCTCTTAAAGGACTATATAGGTTGCATATTGAGCCTGAAATTTTGCCATATCTTCCTGGAAGTTGTTATATTTGAAAACCTAAAAGAAATGGACAGGTACCTAAAAGCATGGGAACCACCAAAACTAAAACAAGAAGAGATTACAGCTTAAACAGACCCAAAACACATAAGGAAGTTGAAACAGTCATACAAAACCTCCCGACTAAATAAAAGCACAGGACCAGATGGATTTAGAGAAGAATTCTACCAGACATTTAAAGAGGATCTACATCCAATACTACTTAATTTATTCAAAAAGATAGAAATGGAGAGAGAACTTCCAAATTCCTTCAATGAAGCCAGCATTACTCTAATGCCAAAGCCAGGTAAAGATACAACCAAAAAAGAAAACTATAGACCCATATCCTTAATGAACATACATGTAAAAATTCTCAACAAAATACTTGCATACCACACACAGATATACATCAAAAAGATCATCTACTATGATCAATTTAGCTTTATTCCAGAGATGCAGGGATGGTTCAATATGCCTAAGTCAATCAACGCCATAAATCATATAAATGGACTCAAAGATAAGAATCACATGGTCATCCCAATAGATGCTGAGAAGGCCTTTGACAAAATCCAGCATGCATTTATGTTCAAAGTCCTAGAGGGAATTGGACTGGAGGGAACATACCTCAACATAATGAAAGCCATATACTGTGGCTGCTGCCAGCTGCAGCCACCCTTCCACTCTCCTGGTGCTGTCTCCATGCGCTGCTCCTTTGCTCTCAAGGGCGCCACCTATGTTTGCTCTCCATTGGTGCGGTGCTGACTCGGATCGCATGGGTGCTGCCTCTGATTGCATGGGCACCGCCTCCGATTGCACGGGCGCTGCCTCCTGGGCACTGCCTCCAAGTGCTCAGGCGCCACCTCCTGGGTGCTCTGTCCGATCACCCGGACGTTGCCTTTCACTCCTCGCTGCAGCTGCAAGCTGTGGCTGCTCTCCTGCTGGCTAGGCTCTGAGGCAGCTCTTCTGCTCACCCAATGCTGAGGCTGTTCTTCAGCTTGCTGCTGCACTGAGGCCACTCCTATGCTCTCCCGGCACTCCCTCGGATTGTCGCTACTTCTGCCTGGTCCGGACCCCAGGGCTGGTGAGAAGACTGTGGCAGCGGAGCCACATTCAGACACAGGAGACCAGGTTCGGTGATGCAGATATACTTTATTGTAGGCGGGCACAAGCTTATATAGGGGTAGGGGTCCAATCAAGAAGTTACAACTCAGATCATGGCAGGGCTGTGTCCTGTCATGACATCCTGAGTCAGACACCTTATTAGCATGATAGGTTTCAGGTTACTTAGGTTCTGGTTTCCTGTAAGGGGCCTGGATTCCTGGAAACCATGTAACCCAGGCTGTTGCAATATCTAAGTCTTGCAATTTAGAATCTTAAGGGTGGTGATTAGTGAGTGGCGAGCTCTAGTCATCAGTCTCATGATTTGCCAATGGGAGCAAATGTCACAAGGCATTCCTTGTGGCTCCAGCAGTAGGGCCGTTGCCTCAGGCCTGCAGTATGGCTGTCATTAAGACTTTCACCCTAGGCTCAAGCCTGTCTCCCACAATATACAACAAACCCACAGCCAACATCATTCTAAATGGAGAAAAACTGGAAGCATTCCCATTAAAATCAGGAATGAGACAAGGCTGTTCAATATCTCCACTCCTCTTTAACATAGTGCTTGAAACTCTTGCAAGAACAATAAGGCAAGAGAATGAAATTAAAGGAGTAATAATTGGAAAAGAAGAGCTCAAATTATCCCTTTTTGCAGATGATATGATAATATATCTAAGGGACGCCAAAAATTCCACGCGCAAACACCTTGAAATTATTAACACATTCAGTAAAGTGGTAGGTTACAAAATTAACCTACAAAAGTCTGTAGCCTTTCTATATACCAGTAACAAGCAATCAGAGAAAGAGTGCTTGGAAACACTCCCCTTTACAATAGCTGAAAAAAAAAAAAATCTTGGAATAGACCTGACCAAGGACATTAAAAAGCTCTACAATGAAAATTTTAAATCTTTAAAGAAAGAGATTGAGGAACATATTAGAAGTTGGGGACTGCCCATGCTGATGGATTCTAAAAATTGATATTGTGAAAATGACCATCCTAACAAAAGCCATTTATAAATTCAATGCAATGCCAATCAAAATCCCCATGACATTTTTCACAGAATTGGAAAAAACCATCCCAGGATTCATATGGAAGCACAAAGGACCTTGGATAGCCAAAGCAACCCTGAGCACTAAGAGCAATGCCAGGAGGATTACTATACCAGATATTAAACTGTATCACAGAGCTATAGTCATAAAAACAACATGGTACTTGCACAAAAATAGACCCATAGATCAATGGCACAAAATTGAAGACCCAAATATGAGTACATGCAATTTCAGCCACCTGATATTTGACAAAAGGGCGCTGGCCAAACTGGATCTTTACCTATAGAAGAATGAAACTAAACCCCTATCTTTCATCTTGAACAGAAGTCAACTCCAAATGGATCAAAGATCTCAATGTGAAACCTGAAACTCTGAAACTGTTACACGAAAACATTGGCAATAACCTACAAGTTATAGGGGTAGGAAAGGATTTTCTAAACTGGACATCACTTGCCCAGGAAACAAGGTCATGAATCAACAAATGGGACCTCATTAAACTAAAAGCTTCTGTACAGAAAAGTAGGCAACCAAGGGACTGAAGAGAAAACCTACAGAATGGGAGAAAACCTTCACCAGTAACACAGCTAACAGAGGTTAACATCCAGAATATATAATGAACTCAAAAAACAATCAAGAAAGGAAGTAACCCTATTAAAAATTGGGCTAAGTAACTAAGCAGAGAGTTCTCAAAAGAGGAAATAATGATGGCTAAGAATTTTAAAAGGTGTTCAACATCACTAGTAATTAGGGAAATGCCAATTAAAACCACTTGAAGATTTCATCTTACTCCAGTCAGACTGGCTAATCTCAAGAGAACAAATGATACTGATACCAAATTTTAGAGAGGATGTGGGGAAAGGGGAACACTCTTCCACTGCTGCTCAGACTGCAAGCTTGTTCAACCCCTAGGGAAAGCAGTGTGGAGAACTCTTAAAAAAACTACAAATGAACCTAACATTTGACCCAGTTATACCACTCCTTGGCATATACCCAAAGAACTCATGCTACTTCGGAGACACTTGTACATCCATGTTTGTTGCTCACATTTTACTCAGCAGTACATGGTAGTTTCTCTAAAGTAGACCATTCACAGGGGCACAAAACAAACCTCAACAGATACAAACAAATTGAGTTCTACTCAGCAGTAAAGAAAAATAAACTCATGAAATGCACAGGTAAATGAATAAAACTAGAAACTAAGTGAAGTAACACAGGCTCAGAAAAAAAAATTGATATATGTTCTCCCTCATATGTGGATCCTAGCACCAAATCCTTATAAGTGAGTATGTATCCAGATGTAACTACAGGAACTTGGATAATTAAAGAAATCAGGGAGGTAAAGGAAATGAATCAGAAACAGAAGAACAGTAGGAAACAGGTGTTAATAAGGGAAATATGGATAAAAAGGGGTTATTTTTAAGGGGAGGGGAGAGGGAATGTTATACAAGGAAACTCGGGGATAAAGGGAAAAAAGGCGCTCAAGAGAGGTAGGACCATAGGAGAAGGGCATTATTAAGGGAGAAATGGGAAAAATGGGGGCACCTTAAATGGGGAAACCATGGTGGAATTGTTAGACAATGCGAGAGATCAATAATGCCTAGGTAGGTTGAAAAAAAACAGAGGAAACCATATTAGTCCAACAACCTACCAACAAATTATACATACAACCAAATCAAAGAATGTAATATGTGTCTAGGCAAGGTTTATCTGAGAGCGTTTACTCTTTGCCCAAGCTTTATCTTCATGGAACATGGTAATTAAAAGTACCAGACTTGTGGAACTAACCTTCTTGGATGTTTAAAAGCCGTACTATGAGGCCTATACTAATTTGGACAGAGGGACATAAAGGACAGTTTTTGCTCCTTTCCCTCCTATTTCAACTCCTATGTCATAGTCCAGGGACTATGTGCTTCTCTCAAAATGTCCTGTAACTGTGGTGAGTCACCTATCCTCTTGATCAAGGAGGCCGTGGAGATCCCACCAGATGGACCTGAACCAGTGTCCAGTCTATAAAGATGAGGGTCAACACAGAGGAAACATTTCCTCTATGCTTCCAAGCGAAGCTAGCCATGGTTGATAAAGACCTTTGACTTATCGTCACATAGATGGAACTGTTAAAAGAATGGAGCCAGAGGCTCCTCTCAAGCCCATGTGACCCATGAGGAATAGACCCTCAAACGACCGTAAGAGTAAAAATAAGTTAGTTTATTCGGGCAAATTGTAGGTTCTTAAACACCCAAAGGAAAGTATAATCAAAGAGTAATGGTGTCAATATAATTTTTTAAGAGTCCCTATGTATAGCTAAAGGATACATAACAAGAAACAATACCAGACAGGAGATAACCTCCTTTGAGTTGTAGGTCAGGGTGGCCAAAGAGATTCCCAGACAGTAACCCAGCACAGAACTGGGAAAATGAACAGCAGACCTCAATCTTATCTAAAGGAATATTGACAACTGATTGCTGCTAGATGAGTCACAGCTGATCATCCCAAAACAAGGAACTCCAGATAGGCTGACTAGATTCAGCAGATGGACAAGCACTGGGGAACGGCTGGGGGTGTCGACAACACAGTGGACAGTAACAGGGATGACAGAGTATATGGCCGCTAGTGTGTTTGGGAGGGGAGGCTATGGAAG
Source organism: Nannospalax galili (assembly GCF_000622305.1). Lineage (NCBI taxonomy): Eukaryota > Metazoa > Chordata > Mammalia > Rodentia > Spalacidae > Nannospalax > Nannospalax galili. The sequence continues at coordinate 3,677,156 of NW_008357993.1, read as the reverse complement.
GGTGCCATTTGCGAAGTGGGTATATAGATGAACATGATTGTGTGGGATGTTCTGTATGATATACACACAAAAAATCAAAAAAATGATTTATAATTGATGAGGAAGCATAAAAATTTACTTCATGTTAATTAGTAGAGGTGATACACATTACTATTGAAATCTACCTGATGACTTTATATCCATACTCATGTGCCAAGTATCTGAGTGTAACTGACTGTGACCAGTCAAAATCAGATATATAAAGATTAAAGACACATGTGCAAACATCTGAGCATTAGTAGCATTAAAAATGTAGGAAACAGAATATTTTTAAATGAAATGAAAATCTTCTTTAAAGGGTAAAAACTCACTCAATTTTATGTCTTACAAGGTTTATACTGTGTTCAATATTATAGAACTGTATTACTTAACTGTGAAGCTAAAAATTTCAGCCGCTTTTGAACGAGATGTATCCTTGCTCTGGAAATTGTTACTGAATATATTAAAGCTGTAATTAAATGCTTCTTCTAATCATGTTGTTATTAAATAAAAAAGTAAATAAAAATTTTAAAAATTAAAAATGGGAAAGAAGTAATTTTATGATTAGAAATGAGGATTTTCAGTTTTTTTTTTTTTTTTTTACAGCAAAGTTTTACTACCAACAATTCTAAAGAGAACGTCTCTTGAGGTTTTAAACAGCAGTGTCCTCAACAGCATTTCTGTACAAGGCTAGGAACAGGTTCATAGGTTGTTCATTTACTGTCACAGACAAGCATAGGTAAGACATGCTATTTAAATACAGCCTAGTAACAAATACTCTACCTCAACAACTTTTCTCTGTTGAATTTTTATGGAAAAGAGTAGAAAAATTGAAAAACTCTGCGTTTATGATAAAAATATTAATAAATTAGCTCAAGCACATTAAAAAGTGTTAAGTAGCAAAATAACAAATGATTATAACTGTGAAATTTATATAATCTATCTTAATTATATTTCTGCAGATTTTAGTGTTCAGTTACATTAGGAGAAAATCGACATAGACAAAAGACTGGGGCTGTAACAGATTTTTATTTAAATGCCTTTTACTTATTCCTCCATTGTAAAAAACATTAGCAGTAACTTTTGGTATTTAATTCTATAAATGATCAGTTCTAAACTACTTAAGCAGACAATAACAATCTCTGTATTGTCTGACTTTTCAAATATTGAACTTACAAATTGAGCACATATTTGATAAGAAACCCAGAATACCATGAACTAAGAATGATTAGAAAGCAAGAAAAGAGAGAGCAAAGGAACCTGATGCAGAATGGTTCGTATATCCAGGAGGAGATAAGTTGTCAGTAGACTAGGAGGATGGATGTGAGGTGCTGGGAGTTGGCGGGGGCAAGTCGATAAGAAGTGTGTGACAGAGATGAGGGTACCATTCCTGCCTATCATGGATGGGCCTGTTCAGGCACAGAGCCCCTTTTTCTTAGAATTACTTTTTCTCTACTGACCCACAACCTGTAACCAACTAAAACTTCTCAGGTGTAAAATGTCTGTGGATGATGTAGCTTCATTTTTATTATGAATATTTTATTTGATATACATATTCAAAAGGAACTCTGTAGAAATGTCTCCCTCTGTTCTCATACTTTCTTATTCAGCCTTTAATTACTATTAGTTTTATGACCCTCACATTCATCCCTAGTAGGTAATAAAGTGTTCAGGAGAAATAAGAATTTTTTCTTGTTTTTATGTCTTCTCACTGAGTCTAACATATAGTAGATAGCAAACATTTGATACTGTTTTTGAGAAAATTTTATCGATATTTGGTATATTTGAAAAAATATAAACAAATGCTACATACTTTTTGTATGTACCTTACGAAATAAGCAAATTTTAGCATTTAGGTTTCTAAGTGAAGTATTGTTTGATTTGCTTGTGGTCTGTGGACTATATGCTGCAGCATGTCACTGAGGATAGCTATGAATGCAGCCCCACAGAACATCATAAACTTATTTAAAATCTTGTGAAAATTAAAACATTTTTTTACTATTTTTATTTTATGTGTATGAGTGTTTTTCTTGCATGTAAAAGTACACTATGTCATGCAATGCCCTCAGAGGCCAGAAGAAGGTGTTGGATCCCCTGGAACTGGAGTTACAGTCAGTTGTTAGCTGCCATGGGGGTGCTGGGAACCAAACCCAGATCCTCTGGTAGAGCAGTTGGTGTTCTTAACCACTGCATCATCTGTCCAGCCCCATGAGAATTTTCTTGTGGTTTTTTAAAAAAACTGATTGCTCTGGTCTTGAGCATGAACATTATAGATGTCAGTGTCATTTCATAATGTTATAAGGTTAGACATATCTGGCTCTATTTTTGAATAAAATGCCTTTGGAATCAGGTTATCGTCTTTCTGTTGCTGTGAAAAACACTGACCTAAAGCAATTTTGGGAGGAAAGGATTTATTTCGTCTTAAAGTTCCAAGGCACAGTCCATTTTTGAGGGAAGTCAGGAATTCAAGGCAGTAACCTGGAGGCTTGGTTCTCCTGGCTTACTCAGCTACCTTTCTTACACAGTCCAGGACCACCTGCCAAGGGATGGGGTCCTCCCCCATTGTCAAGTGATAACTACTGGGTAAAACGGAGCGTGTTTTTGTTGTCGTTGTTGCTATTGTTTTTTAAGGGTGTGGTGCTACATTAGTTAACTAGGCTCCAGAGGAGGAGGAAATCACACCAAAAGACATTTGGAAACATGAACTTGGCACCCTCTGCCTTAAGATATATGACAGAGTATATGAAATCTGGTGTGGGTACTATAAAGAGGGGTGAAGATAGGGAAGGGTGTCAATATGATCAAAATATACAGTATGATATGAAATTGGCAAATACACAGTTTACAAAAAAAAAAAAGAACAGTAAACAAAATGCTACAGGCCAGTCTGATGAAGGGAATTCCGCACTTGAGATTCCTTCTTCCTATGTGACTCTAGTTTTTGTCAAGTTGACAAAAACTAACCAATACAGGTACAACTTCAGTTTCATTTATAAAATAATTCATTTCTTATATTATCGTTTCCTTCTTTTCTTGTTTTACATTAGAAGTTATTTGGGGTTGGCTATGTAACTCAGTGGTAGAATACTTACCTGGCATATTAAAAGGCCCTTAGTTTAATCTTCAGCACTGCAGAAAACAAGAACAACAACTTACCTTTTCATATACAGGTTATTTTGCTTGTATAAGAGTTACTTTGCTCTTCATATTCATTCTTATATATATATATATGTATCTCAGTCTCATGCAAACATATTTGTTTTGTTGTTGTTGTTGTTGTTGTAGTTGTTGAAGGCAGGGTCTTTGGCCTAGAACTCACTGTGTGGACCAGGGTGGCCTTGCTTTCACAAAGATTTGCCTGCTTCTGCCTTCCGAGTGCTGTGATTACGGGGTACGCCACTACACCTGGCTAAATTTACAAATAAGTACAGATAGAAGTGTGTTTAATACACTGTTACTCAACTTTGTTGTGCTTTACACTATTGTAAACTATTTAATTGGTTTGATAAAATTTATTTGACACCTTAATCAAGATTTTTCTATGAAGTGGGAGAACAAGGAGAAAAACGGTGTTATATAATTTTTGACATTTCTTATTTGTAAATTATTGTCCTGTATTGTTTCAAGAAGGAAAATGATATAAGAACAGGCATGAATGTTCCCACCTTTAAAAGAGCCATTGATTTCTTTTATCTTACTAACTAAATTAGTGTTCACTTTCTGCTACCTAGTCCTTGAAAAAAACAGTTAAATCAGACCACAAAAGAAGGGTCCCACATCCTGTTTTACAAAGAGAGAATGTGCATATTAAGAATTTTAATGAGATTGAAATAACTGGATTTAAATTAGAAAGGCCAGGCCCTAGGCATTAAAGAGATACCTGCAAGTGATTTTTTTTTCCTTTAAAAAAGATCTCCATTTCATTAGTAAAAATATTGTTCCTTGCAAAAAGACCCATTGTTTTTGCTACTAACACTGAGATGTTGGCACATGCATGTCTAATCTGTATGTATCTGATTATTACTAGTCATAATCGGTTGCACTTAGATCCTTGGTGCCTGTGTATGTCTATAAAGTCATCAGGTAGATTTCAATGGGATTGTTTTTCACCTCTACTAACTAGCATGACAGCAAATTTTTATGCTTTGAAGAATTATTATTTTCTAATCATTTAAAAATAATTTTATTAACTACACAATTGGAAGAAGCATTTCACTACAGCTTTAAAATATTCAGGAACACACTCCAGAACAAGAGTACATCTCTTTCATAAGTAGCTGCAAGTTTCTAGGTGCACAGTTAATACAGTTATAAAATATTGAACTCAGTATAAGCCCTGTAAGACATAAAATTGAATGAGTTCTTAACCTTTAAAAAAATCTCCATTTCATTTTAGAATACATTGTCCCTTGCAGAAAGACTCACTGTTTTTGCTACTAACACTGAGATGTTGGCGCATGCATCTCTAATCTGTACGTATATGATTATTACTAGTCATAATCAGTTACACTTGGAACCTTGGCGCCAGTGTATGTCTATAAAATCTTCGGGTATATTGCAGTGGTAACGTTTATCACCTCTATTAATTAGCATGATGTAAATTTCCATGCTTTTTCCTCAAATACACAACGTTTTTAAAAAATTTGTTGATTTTTCTGTGTGTGTGTATACCACACAGAACATCCCAAACCATCTCATTCGACTATACACCCACTTCTCAGATGGCACCCTCCCATAGCCTCCCTCCCCCTACTAGAGCCTTTATACTCTGATATCCCTGCTACCGTCTGCTGTGTTGTCAGCACCTCCAGGCATTCCCCACTCCTTGCCCTTCTGGTGAATCTAGTCAGCCTATCTAGAGGAGGTCTTTGTTTTAGGAAGGTCAGCTGTTCCTCATCTAGCAGCAATCAGTTGTCAATATTCCTGTAGATAAGATTGGGGTCTGCTGTTCATTTTCCCAGTTCTATAATGGGTTACTATTTGGGAGTCCCTTTTGCCACCCTGGCCAACAACTCAAAAGAAGGTACCTCCTATCTGGCATTGTTGCTTGTTATGTAGCCTTTAGCTATGCATATGGACTCTTAACACCAAGAGATGGAAGCAACCTAAGTGTCCCTCAGTTGATGAGTGAGTAATAAAAATTTGGTTCATTTATATGATGGAATTTACTCAGCAGTAAAGAAAGATGAAATCATGAAACGTGCGGGTAAATGGATGGAACGAGAAACTGTTATACTAAGCGAAATAACAGACACAGAAAAAAAAAAAGGACTTATGTTCTCCCTAGTATGTGGATTCTAGAAACAAACCCTGTTAATTATGTATCCAGACATAACTACAGGAACCAGGAAAGGAAAGGAAACAGGGAGGTAAAGGAAAAGAAGAACCTGAAAGAGAAGAACAGTAGGAAACAGGCCTTAATAAGGGAGATATGGATAAAAATTGGGTTAATTTAAGGGATGGGGCAGGAAAGGGTCTACCTGTCGCCACAGCTGTCCTAAACTCACTATGTAGACCAGGCTGGCCATGAACTCAGAGAGATCTGCCTCCGAATGCTGGGATTAAGGAATGCACCACCACGCCCAGCCATTTGTAATTTTTTTTAAATGATTTATTTAATAACAACATACTTAGAAGAAGCATATCATTACAACACAATTGACATATTCAATAACGTTTTCCTGAGGTAGGATGCATCTCTTTCAAATTTGGCTGTAAATTTTTAGGTTTACAGTTGAATTATTACAGTTATACAATATTGTACTCAGTATAAACCAACAACTACTTTTTAAAGTACCTTTCTATATAAGTCTTCATGTCATTTACAAGTCACAGATACATCAATAAAATCCATTGCAATTAGATTACTATAAAAGAACATCAATTGAAAAGTTTATTTTTAATACTGTGAATAA
>NW_008357993.1:3646711-3664776 GCF_000622305.1 Nannospalax galili | reverse complement strand
AGTGTTCCCCTTTCCCCACATCCTCTCCAACATTTGGTATCATTTGTTCTCTTGATCTTAGCCAGTCTGACTGGGGTAAGATGAAATCTTAGAGTGGTTTTAATTTGCATTTTCATAATTATTAGTGATGCTAAACATCTTTAAGATGTTTCATAGCAATCTTCTTCTTTTAAGAACTCTCTGTTCAGCTCCTTACCCATCTTTTAACTGGGTTACTTCTTGTCTTGATTCTCTCTGTTTTTAGTTCATTATATATTCTGGATATTAAATCTCTGTCAGATGTGTCGCTGGTGAAGATTTTCTCCCTTTTTTGGGGTTTTTTTTTGTTCGCTTCCCTGGTTGCCTCCTTTGATGTACAGAAGCTTTTTAGTTTAATGAGGTCCCATTTATTAGTTCTTGCCCTTCTTTCCTGAGCAATTGATGTCTAGTTTAGAAAATCCTTTCCTACACCTATATTTTGTAGGTTTTTCCCAATGTTTTCTTCTAACAGTTTCAGAGTTTCAGGCTTTACATTGAGGTCTTTGATCCATTGGAATTGACTTTTCTGCAGAGTGAAACATATGGGTTTAATTTCATTCTTCTACAAGTGGAGATCCAGTTTTGCCAGCACCATTTGCTGAACATGCTGTCTTTCCTCCGGTGAATATTCTTGGCCCTGTTGTCAAATATCAGGTGGCTGCAATTGCATTTACTCATATATGGGTCATCAATTTTGTGCCATTGATCTACAGGTCTATTTTTGTGTCAGTACCATGTTGTTTTTATGACTATAGCTCTGTAATACAGCTCAAAATCTGGTATAGTGATCTGCCCGACATTGCTCACAAATTAGACGTGTCAATTTTGTTTTGTTTTGTTTTGTTTTGTTTTGTTTTGTTGTTTTGTTTTTTGGCTATCTGAAGTATTTTGTGCTTCCATGTGAATCTTAGGATGGTTTTTTCCAATTCCGTGAAAAATGTCATGGGGATTTTGACTGGCATTGCATAGAATCTAGATATGACTTTTGGTAGGATGGTCTTTTTCTGAGCATGGGAGGGCCTTCCATCTTCTGATGTCTTCCTCAATCTCTTTCTTTAAAGATTTAAAATTTTCATTGTAGAGCTCTTTAATGTCTTTGGTCAGGTTTATACTGAGATATTTTATTTTTTATTTTTATTTTTGCAGCTATTGTGAATGGGAGTGTATCCATGTGCTCTTTCTCTGAATGCTTGTTATTGGTATATAGAAAGGCTACAGACTTTTTTAGGTTAATTTTGTGACTTGCCACTTTACTGAACATGTTAATAATTTCTAGGAGTTTTCTGGTGGAATTTTTGGCATCTCTTAGATATAATATCGTATCATTGGCAAAAAGGGATAATTTGATCTCTTCTTTTCCAATTACTCCTTTAATGTCATGCTCTTGTCTTATTGCTCTTGCAAGAGTTTCAAGCACTATGTTAAAGAGAAGTGGGGATAGTGAACACCGTTGTCTGGTTCCTGATTTCAATGGGATTGCTTCCAGTTTTTCTCATTTTTAGAGCGATGTTGGTTGTGGGTTTCTTATATATGGCTTTAATTTAAATGTTGAGGTATGTTCCCTCCAGTCCAATACTCTCTAGGACTTTGAACTTAAATGCATGTTGAATTTTGTCAAAGACCTTTTCTGCATCAATTGAGGTGATCATGTAGTTCATGTCTTTGATCCCATTTATATGATGTATGACGTTTGTTGACTTACGTACATTGAACCATCCCTGCATCTCTAGGATAAAACCTATTTGATCATGGTGGATGATCTTTTTAATGTGTATTTGTATGAGTTTTGCAAGTATCTTGTTGAAAATTTTTGTATCTATGTTCATTAAGGATATAGATCTATAGTTTCCTTTTTTGGTTGTATCTTTACCTGGCTTTGATATTAGAGTGATGCTGGCTTCACAGAAGGAATTTGGAAGTTCTCCCTCCATCTATCTTTTAGCATAAATTAAGTAGTATTGGATGTAGATCTTCTTTAAATGTCTGCTAGAATTCTGCTGTAAATCTATCTGGTCCTGAGCTTTTTTTACTTAGGAGGTTTTGTATTACCATTTCAATTTCTTTTTGTGTTATGGCTCTGTTTAAGCTGTTAATCTCTTCTTGGTTTAGTTTTTGTGGTTCCCATGCTTTAAATATCAATCCATTTCTTTTAGGTTTTCAAATTTCATAGCATATAAGTTTTTAAAGTATTCCCTTATAATGTTCTGTATCTTTCTGGTGTCTGTTGTGATATTTCCCCTTCCATCTATGATTTTGTTGATTTGGAGGTGCTCTTTTTTTTGGTTAATTTGGTTAACTGGGCTAGCGGTCTGTCAATCTTGCTTATCTTTTCAACGAACCAGCTCTTGGATTGTTTTCTTTGTTTTGATTACATTAATTTCTGCCCTGATTTTTGTTATTTCTTGTCTGCTCTGTTTGGGTTTCGTTTGTTGTTGCTTTTCAAGTGTCTTTAGTTGCAATGTTAAGTCATTTATTTGTGTTCTTTCTGATTTTTTTAATGTAGGCACTTAAAGCTATAAACTTCCTTCTGTTTCTTCTAAGAACTGCTTTAAACGTGTCCCAGAGGTTTCTTTGTGCTGTAGTGACCTTTTCACTTATTTTCAGGAATACTTTTATTTCTATCTCAATTTCTCCTTTGACCCATTCATCATTCAGGAGTGTGTTTAATCACCATGTGTTCATGTAGTTACCAGGTTTACTTCTGGTTTTGATTTTAATTGTAAGTTTTATTGCATTGTGGTCTGATAGAATGCATGGAACTATTTCACTCTTTTTGTATTTTTTGAGGTCTTTTTTGTGCCCCAGTATATGGTCGATTTTGGAGAAGGTTCTATGGGGTGCTGAGTAGAAAGTATGTCCTTTGGTGCTTTGGGGGGAATACTCGGTAGATGTCTGTTAAGTTCTTTTGATATATAGTATTGTTTAATTTAGATGTCTCTGTGTTAACTCTCTGCCCTGTTGACCTATCTAATGGAGACAGTGAGGCTTTGAAGTCCCCTACTATTAATGAGTTAGGATTAGTCTGGATCTTTAAGTCCTGTAGTATTGTTTTTATGAAGTTGTGTGCACCAGAGTTTAGTGAATATATGTTCATGATTGTAATATCTTCTTGATTTATTGTTCCTTTGGTCACAATGATATGGCCCTCTTTATCTCTTCCTATTAGTTTTAGTTTAAAGTCTATTTTTTCAGATATTAGAATTCTTTTTCCTTGGTACCATTTGCTTGGTATATTTTTTTCCATCTTTTCACTTTAAGATAGTGTCTGTCATTGAAAGTGAGATGAGTTTCTTGCAGACACCAAAAAGTTGGATTTTGTTTCTTAGTCCATTCACCAACTCTGTGTCTTTTTACTGGGGAATTCTGCCTGTTAATATTTAAAGTTGTTAATGAAACATGAGTATTGAATCCTGTCATTTTTATTTCTGTTTAACTTTCTTGATATAGCTGTACTTTTCCACAGTTATACCTTCATTGGATTTCTTTCCTCAACCCCTTGGGTATAGTCATTCCTTTCTTCAGCTCTTTGTATTGCTTCCAGAACTCTCTGAAGGGCTGGTTTTGTGGAGATGAATTCCTTCAGCCTCTTTATGTCATGGAAGATTTTTCTTTCCCCTTCGACTATAATAGACATTTTGGCTGGGTATAGTAATCTGGGTTGGCATCTGTGGTCATTTAAAACTGGGAATACTTTGGTCCAGGTTCTTCCTGCTTTCATAATTTGCACTGAAAATCAGTTGTAATCCTAGTGGGTTTTCCTTTATATGTGACTTGTTTTCTTTTGCAGCTTTCAGTATTGTCTCTTTGTTTTGTACATTTAGTGTTTTTATTATGATATGCTGTAGAGAGTTTCTTTTCTGGTCCTGCCTGTTTGGTGTCCTATATGCTTCTTATGTTTGTGTGGGCATGACTTTCTTTAATTTTGGAAAATTTTCTTCCACGATTCTATTGAAGATTTGGTGTATGCCATTATCTTCGGATTCTTCTCCTTCCTGTATGTCTATAATTTGTAAGTTTGGTCTTTTTATGGTGTCACACAATCCCTGCATATTCCATTCTTGTGATTTTGTTAAATTTTTCATAATTTTTGCTTGAGTGGTCTAGTTCGTCCACTTTATCTACAGCCTTGATACTCTGTTTTCCAGTTCATTCATTCTATTTGTGAGTCTTTCTCCTGTTGTTTCTAATTGGCTTACTGAGTGTTTCACTTCTTTCTTCATTTCATCATGATTATTCTTCAATATTTCTTACTTTTTTCTGAATTCATTCAGAAGTTTATCCCTTTCTTCCTTTAGTTCTTTTATTTCTTTGTGTGTTCTTTAAATTCTCTGAGTTCTTTTATCATAATTATAATTGTTCTGTGTCCTTCATTATCTCTAGGGGGTTCTCATTTTACTCCTCTAGAGGACTATTGGTATTTGGTGGAGATATATTATTTTTGTTTTTATGTTATTTTTTTCTCTGTGATTTTTACATGTGAATTTCTCTTGTAGTTTCTGATTCTTGTGTGAGACTCAAGCCTTCAAGTTTAGGTCTCGATTTTCTTGTAAACTTTTTGTGTTTTTGTGGTTTACTTTCTGGGCATGAAAAGCTTGTTGCTTTAAGCTTCTGGTTCTCTCTTTTGATTTTATACTGGAGTGCCAGATTGCTTTTGTCTTCAGTAGTTCCCACAGAGGCCCAAGTCAGATGAGGATCAAATGCTCTCAGCCTTTCTCCTAAGGTCTAGATCCCTCCAGGAAAGGTTTTCCCTTCAGAAATTTGGGGGTTTGACTGGCTTGGGAGCAGGGCCCAGGAAAGATGCTGATCTTGGGCAGCTGTTGGCTGTGCCACCCAGAGATGCAAAGGAATATGGGTGGGAAGAGGTCCCAAGGACCCCCAGGGGACTGCACTGAGGACCTGGGGTGATCTTGATGCAAAGGATCAGAAAAAGGAAAGGTCAGCCCAGCTGTTCAAGAAAGAGGCTGGTGGGTTGTGCAGCCCAGGGAAGCAGAGGGAGGTGTGGGTGTGACCTGGCTCTGATGGCTCACAGGAGAGAGGCTGGTGGGTTGTGCAGGCCCTTTGAAACAGAGGGAGGTGAGGGCGGGGGTCAGGCCCAGACTTCTCCTGGGGATTGGAACTGGGTCTGGATGTAAAGGATCAGAAAGCAGTTGTGGTTCCTCTGTGTCTGGGGCACCAAGAGAAGTAGTGGGACAGGACCCAGGCTAGGAGGAGAGAAGGGCCGGGAAGATAGGAGGGTGAATGAGGCTGGGGGATTCAAGGTGCCTGGGGCGTTATTGACTTAACCTGGAGTGAGGCCTTTGGTCATGCAGACCCAGGTTAGCAGAGGGCAGTGAAGGCGGGGCCAGGCCCAGAGTGCTCCCTGGAGAAATGCCTGTGGGTCAGAGAGAGGCCTGAGGGTTGTGCAGGCCCAGGGAAACTGAGGGAGGTGAGGGCGGGTCCAGGCCTAGAGTGCTTCTGAGGATGGGAGAGGGAGCTGGGTTGGTTTGGATACAAAGGATCAGGAAGCAGAGGTGGGTCCCCAGTTGTCTGGGGCGCCAAGAAAAGGAATGGGACAGGACTCAGGCTAAGAGGAGAGACGTGGGGGGATGATATGATAATAATAATTATTATTATGGTTTAAACATAGAAACATCAGTGGTATACATTTATCAGCTTATCGATTTATATATACCTTGGTTCATCCCAGTAAAAACTTTGAGATGCCTGCAAAGATATGGTTAATAAAACAGGCCAAAAATAAAATGATGGTGAAATTCGATGAGGAAAGAAAAGCATATTTCATGAGGTTATTACTATTATTTATAAATGCTTGTCAGAGTTTTCTTAAAAATGGATATAGGCCCAAAATTCCGTTCTAAGTAAATAAAGAGCTTGGGAAGGCCACTCAGAATAGCTGTGCAGGGGTCTGCTTTTATTAAAGAGAAGATTTCATTAAATCTTACTTAGGAAACCAACCTTTACTTAGTAAACATTTATATATAATACAAATCAGATATTGCTGTAAATGATTTATTCATTTAATTCTCATAAATATCCTATGATGCAAGAGCTATTATTTTCTCAGTTCTGACAAGGAAACTGAGACACAGAGGAATTAAGTGATTTGCTCAATACTGTGTAACTATTAAGCTGACAGAGCTTTAAGCTAGGAACGATGGTGCATGCCTGTAATTATAGCACTTTAGTGGCACAGGCACAAAGATAAATCACAAGTTTGTGGGCAGCCTGGCTTCCATGCTCTGTTTCTCAAAAGCAAAAACCAAAACCAACGCAAGAAGAGAAACAAACAAGTCTCAACATGGCTTTGTTTTAGACCACAGAAATTTGATTTCAGAGTGTTGATCTTAAACACTGTGCTATGCTGTGTTTTCAGTTGTTGTGAAACAGAACTTTAATTCCAACTTTGTAGCATTCTAAGTTTCATGTACCCTTCTTACACCCTCAGTGATGCCAAATAAGTACTCAAAAACTTGCATTTATTTGAGAACTGTAAGTGCTCTCTCCCTTTTAATTATGGATCTCTCTGTGGCTTACCTTCCTCTACCAGTGGTTTGAACATGCATGCCCTAGATCAGTGGGATAGACATCACCTGGAAACTTGTTAGAAATGAATACTTTCAGCTCCCACTGCAGACCTACAGATGGAGAACATTGGGAGTGGAGCTCAGCTGTTTGTCTTAATAAGCCCTGTAGGTGATCCTGATGCTCTCTAATATTTAAGAACTGTTAATGCAAACTAGACTCTGCAAAAAGGAAAATTCTCTCCAAGCCTGTAAGAGCTCTTTATTATCTGAGCGCTATAATTTAAACACTGAGAGTGCAGTAAAAGTGCATACATTTTACCTTTGGAAATATGGGGGGGAGGAGTCACATTTACCAGGGAATAGACTGGTAATTATTTGAGGTATAAATAATGAACCCCTTAAACTTTAATCATGTAACAATTCCTAATGATCAAGAATAAGTGAAGCAGAAATACCTATTTTATGGCATTTTGGAGAAGTTGATGTTTCAAAATTGATTTTCACAGTCTCATCAAAATTTAAAAGAAAGATACTTAAAATAGTATTCTGCTCAAATGTGATTTTTACTCATCATAGGAGTTATACATTTGCCCGAGTCATTCTAAGGTGATGTTAAAATAGAAAAAATAAAATTTATTTTTTAAGAATTAATGCTTTGAACCCTATGTTTGATCTAGCATATTTTTAATGTTCAGGAAAGCCCAACTGTGACTATTATTTCTTCAGAGAAATGTCCTTGATTTTCTATACATCAGATACCCCACAAGCATTTTAACTTTCCTGTTCAATATATCCTGGGCTTTGCAATAATACACTTTCAGGACACCTATTTAAACCTAATTTCTTCATCCATAAAATGTCACTCCTATCTCATTAGCTCAATATTAACTTAAATGACGTAGCACATGCATAGAACAGATGTTAGTTGCTTCTGTATTTATTTGTTTACCACTATTATTGTATCAGTCTACTATCCACTACCAATACATCTAGTGATTGTAAGGATGGTACTGGTTGGTACCAATGTGTTCTCTAGCACTTACTATTCAATAAATATTTCTTGAGTGAGTGAACTGAACTGATGATGAAATTCTATGGCAATTTGCATAGAGCTAAGAATAAGTTAGAGATAATTGAGCATCACATCGTGCATTTCTGAGAAAGAAGTTATTAATGCTAGTACAAACTTGCAAAACTGGCAGCATCTTTGACCACAATTTATTCTTAGCTGTGACAGTACTGACTTACACCTTTCCTGCCTTCTCAGAAGCCACGTTCTGTTACTTTAATGTCTGCTTCCTTAAAATGTCTTGGTGCTTTTTCTCTAACTCAAGTTAAAATCTAATTAATTTTTAAACTGAATTGATTTTTGGCTGAAATCTGGACAATTGATTTTTAATATCCTTTTAGGAATGAAATATATGTTAAGTAATAAGTTAACTTTTGTCATCCTATGAGAGTGAAGTTTTTGACAGGAAAGCAACATTCTTAACAGTGTTTAACACATCTGGTAGAGTGGTATTCCCCAACCATATGGAACCCTCTGTGTTAAGAGCAGAGGGAACACTGAAGTTACCCATCTGGAGTCTGTCAATAAAATTTGACTTTAGACATTTTAGAATTTTAATAGCAGAATTGGGTCACAGAGAATCAGGAGACAAATGGTGGTTTAAAAATCCAATTTCAAGCCCTCTATGTCAGCTAAAATGCATCATTTCAAAACAGGGTAGAATTTTAATACAACTTGGAAAGCCTACTTCACGTAGGCTAACATATACACACCTGTACTCCTGTACTTATTCCCTGATGAACTTAGGTCCTCTCTGCTGTCACTGTCTTACTGTCTATCTCCCCTCCCTCCCTTCTGGCTTTCCCTTATCTTCTCCCTCTTTCTCTCCTCCCTTCCCTCTGTCCTTTAGGTGTCTTTGATATGATGAACAAGTATTTATTTAGCACCTACCGCACACTTGGTGTTGGCAATGCAAACAAACGTGGTGCCTGTTCTTTCTGAAGTATTTACCCTGGGGACTTAAGCTTACTAGTTCCACCTGTACTTGTCTGTCTTCTCCTTTGCTTGCCTTACTTTCTGGCTATTTTTCTACAAATAAGGGATCCTTAAAGGCCTTCCTCCAACTATGTGCCTTACTTTACCTATTTTTTAAATTTCCCTTTATGGAAAGTTAAAGTGAATAAAGGTGGAGATCTCAAGGAATGCAGAAAGAGAAATTGAGAGTATGCTCACCAAAGTAATAGAAACTATTCAGTTAGTTACATTTATAACAACTTGGAAAATAGAAGTATAAAATGGGATAAGATGCCCCACTACAACTAGGTACTCATGTACAATGTGTAAGTATGCTTAAAGATTAAAAATGAAAACTGAGTGGAGGATTAACTAGGCTCCTGAAAATATAGAAAACCACTGGGGAGCTGAAATTGTTCTTGTCCCAAGACATGAGTAAATACCAGGTGTTAGTTATTTCTGTATATTCTTTAGTCAGATTTTATTGAGTATTATGCTTACATATTTCCATTATGCTTAAAACCATACAAAAGTGAAAAATTAGTATTCATCTGAGAGTATGTGGGGAAACGACCACAAAGGACATGTAAAAAAATCAACTGGAAGGGGAATTATCTCCCTATCAATGGTGGAAAGCCCATTTGGTAAAGCAATGATTCAGACATTGCTTCTAACAGTATTACACTCAAAATTGAATAGAATTACATGTGTATATACATACAATACTTGAAGAAAGCAGGATTTAATACTTATAAGCTGTTGAAATGGAGATAGTATATTCAAAAGGTAGAAAACACACAGAAAAATTTTAAAAAAGAATACTAGCAATTTTGAGCATTTAATCATTCACGAACCTTAAATATTATCTTAGAGAAAACCCAAAGACTGTCACATCCCTAGACTAATGTAATTTCTTACTATGTGTAAAATATTTACCCTTATATTTACAGATAAATATCCCAGTTATCATTCACGAAAGAAGCTTCTTTTACACTAGTCAGAGACTATTACAGAGTACCACAGCTGGTCACACACAGACATTGTCTTTGAATCGCCCAAACCTAAGTAGCACATCTACAATGCAACCTCTACACCTCTACATAGAACAGGGGTAAAGAGGACACTAATGAATATTTCAGTTCTCCTTAATGAAGCTCTCATGCAACAGAGGGCCAGGAACACAAAAGATCACAAATGGCCAAGCGTAGAGATTAAGAGTCTGCAGAATGCTGGTCCTTGGACAGGACTCCTATATTAAACTTCACCCACCCAGGGCTCAGGGAGCATTGAGGAAGGAGAGGGCCTAAAGATTGTAAGAGCCAGGGAGGAGGTGCATGACCATATGGAAGTAGAGTCCTACAAGATCCTGGGACCCTGCTCATTTGAACCTATAGCAGTGGTGTCAGCATGCACAAAACCCACGTAAACTCAAGCAGACAAAAACCCAACATAGAACTGGGGACATGGGCAGCAGGCCCCAATCTTAACTGAAGAAATATATTGGGAACTGATTACTGCTGGATGAGGAAGAACTGATCTTCCTAAAGTGAGGGACTCTAGATAGGCTGACTAGAACTCAGTAGATGAACTTGCACTGAGGAATGTCTGGGGACTCTAACTTGACACAATAGACCTTAACACGATTGATAGAATGTTCGAATTCCCGTCTTGGTGGAGGTGCTATGGGAGGGTGCCAATGGGGAAGGGGGGGTATAAAGATGATTAAGATTGATTGAGATGTTCTGTGTGATATATACAAAAACTCAATAAAAAAATTTAAAAAACATTAAGAGAAAAATGTCCAAGATAGAGTTAAATCACAGATGAAGAATTCTGTTTCTCCTAGAAACAACTCGTAGAAAATGAGAATAAACTTTCTAAAAATTCAAGTCTTAAATGGACAAGTCACGAATAGGCAGCTCACAAGAAGAGGGCTTAATTGTTTATAAAACACAGGATGCCCCAATTCAAGATAACCGTATTTACAAATAAAGCTACAAATGCGTATATTTTTCTTTTGTAGTGCTGATATTGAACCTAGCATGCACACAGCAAGCACTGTCCCTGCTACCAGGCCTGCCTCTGGTCTGCCCCGCCCCTTGTATTTGCTTGTTGCTGTGACTGTCTGTGAACTCTTTGGCTCAAGCCTCAGCCTCCAGAGTTGCTGGAAGTATAAATACATCAACATGTCCACTTATATTTCAGTTTTTGGTTTTTTGCAAACTTTAAAAAAGACAGCAGAATGCATCTCCACAGTAAATATTCATCACATTGTATCTTGATAATATTAAGTGCCCAAGAAAGCAATTTTATAACTATGGCTATTATTTTTGTTTTATTCCATTATAAAAATTACATGTGGATTGGGCATGAGAAGACAAGATTTTTAATATGAAGGAATTTAATATGATGCCACTAGGCATTTAATGTATTTCTGTTGACTGGGAGATCATTTGTATTCCATCTACCAGTACTTGTTTTAGTTACTTGAAAAATTCACATTGTCCCTGTAATCACTGTAAGGTAAAGGAATATGTTTCAATTTTGTGTCCTGATAGTGACTTGTTCTTTGTTCTCAATAAATTGTTGAATAATTAATCAGATGATTTGGGTCATGCTGTAGGTAGAGTGCATTTAGTTTTCTTCAGTCACAGAAAAACAAGCAAACTTCTTAATCTTAGCTTAATCAGTAAAAAATCATTTTATTAAAAATTAGTTGAGCTCTGGGTCACAGGCCTGACTGCTCAGAGCTGCTGTCGTGGCTAGCGCTCTGTGGGGCTTCCTTTCCACCCTGCTGCTGTTACTCTCAGGGGATGTTTAAACCTCCACGGTGCCTGGAATTGCACAGTGCGGATGCACTTACATATATGCAGGCAATACACTCATACATATAAAATTAAAAAAGAAAATATTGAAAAATGATTAATAAATTATATGAAGTACTATAAAAATTAGACATTGAAATAAAATATTGGTGAAACTGAAAGTAACCAATACTATAGAATTCCTTTTCTAGAAATTATCAATTCTAGTTGTAGTATAAGGAAAAGCACATGATTTTTCTGACTTGTTTGAACCTGGTGCTTCTCATTGGTTTTTTTTTTTATGTAGTTAGATTTTGTATTGAAACTCTTAAAAATGTGGTTGATAATAAGTGTCAAAACAGTAGACTTAGTGTTTGGTGTACATATATTATTTCAGCTTTGAGAGTTATGAAAGTTTGTAATAGTGTTCACATATACGCATATGTGCATATGCATGCATTTATTCCACATTCTACTGGACACTTAATACTATTAAAGGAAACAGAAATATTGAGGTAGAGGTATTTCTATAAAAATAATAGATGAAGTCTAATGAGATCTTCATAATGAGAAATCCAGTTTACATATGTAGGTGGATGCAGGGAGCACCTAGGATGTCACAGGGTCCCACCTCAAGATGAAGAGATACAACAATCAGTGGATGCTGAGGGAGGGAGAATCAGTTTTCTCCAGGGACTAGCTCCCTGAGAGGTTAGCTAATCCCAAATGGACAGCCCTAAACACAGGTACACACAACCACCACTAAATGGACTCAGTGTAATATATGGCTATGTATATATACATATGTATATTTATAAATGTATATATGTAACAAGAGGACAAGAAATTTAGAGAGAGTCGGAGGACATGGGAGGAGTTGGTGGGGGACTGGGAGGTATGGACATTAGGCAAAGACAATACTCAAGTGTGAAATTCTCAAAAATAAAAATTACTGTTTTAAACTGATAGATGAAGACAATAAAAGACATTGGTGAAAGGATAATAGAAAACATTTTAACAGAATATAAATATTTTTGATGTATTAATAGGAGTGACATTTTGGGGGAGTTGAAAGAGATAAGATAGGTAATGGTCTCAAAAGACTGACACATAAAGTGCTTCTTTATAAGGCCAGACATGAGCAAGAAAATGAAGAGGGTAATTATCTCCTTACTTAGAGAGATGAGTCATCTTCATTAACATCTTGAAAATGAAGCTTCATTGAAATCTATCTCTGCAGAGATTCTCTACTGAAGTATACTTCAGAAATGAAATATGTTTCCAAAGTAACATCTATGATTTTTTACATTGATATTGTTGTATATAACATCTTGACTTTTGTATATTAATACTTCAGCTTAGAGAATTATCTTGGAATTTTGCAATAGTCTCAGTACTCTTCATATTAAAATATCCATATAACTTACATAGCAAAAGATAAGGTTTTATTAAGAGTTCTAGCGAGGGGCTGGACAGATGGCTTAGCAGTTAAGAGCACAAGCTGCTCTTGGAGAGGACCTGGGTTCTTTTCCCAGCACCCACATAGTGTCTAACAAGCAACCATAACTCCAGTTCCAGGGAATCTGATGCCCTCTTCTGTCCTCCACTGGCATTATAAGACACAAGTGCATTTAAATACATGCAGGGATAATACTCATACACTATTTAGGGAGGGTGAGTCAGGAAAATCCCAAGTTCAAAGCCTTCCTGGAATACATAGTGAGTTAAAGTCAGGCCTAGAAATTCAGTGAGACTCTATCAAAACAAAACAACAACAACAACAAAAATGTAGAAAGACCTGGAGATACAGCTCAGTGGTAGAGAACTTACCTAGCGTGCATGAGATCCTAGATTCAAACTTCAGTATTGAAAAAGAAAGCATCAGAGTTGAAAACTAATTACAACAGAAATGGTGAACATTACTTTCTTTAATATATACAGTATATTTATTCTAAGAAAAACAACTTTGTTCTCTAGTAGAAAAATGGTCAAAGAAAAAAACAATCATGAAAGAAAACAAATGCATTGGAAACATATGAAGCTATTTATCCCAAGTATTCAAAGAAATATACATTTAAAAAGAATTATGCTGATGACAACATCTAGGAAATCCATTACTGTGCATACTAGCCTTTACAAAATTAATAAAAGATTAACACAAGATAAACACAAGTATACTTCACTTTTCCTTGTCAGCTTTATAGTTTGCATTAGAAACTTGTAAATGTGCCCCTGATGGTGTGAAGAAAGGAGGACTTTCATCCTCTGCTGATGCAAATGTAAATGTACAAGTTTGGGCAGTGACAGTGCCATAGGAATCCAGAGGTTTTGGTTTCATTTGCAATTTAGTGGTGATTTTCATATTGATATATTCAGTATCACCTTGCACAGAATGATATGTCTCTATGTGTTTGGGAATTGTGAAGACATGGTTAAAACCAGAATTTGGTCCACATGGCAAAATGAAGAGAACATTTAATGGGTGAATTACTGATAGAAACACTAACATGTCAGGTGGTTCTTTCGCTGAAATAACCACACTTGGAAATTGTTACTATATTCAGAGATAAAAGGATGAGATTGAGGATAAGTGTCAAAGCCCAGCATGTGCTGGAAATTGACCATTGGGCCTGCACACCACAGCACTAAACATGGAAGGAGTGGTAAAGAAGTCAGGCCTCTCTGCTTCCAACCTTGCATCACTTACTAGAATCCCATCAACAAGAGGGCTTCTCAAAATAAGTGCTAGGGGGCCACCCTCTGAGGTTCACAACCAGGCAGAGCTGGGCAAGGAATATGGGCTGGGCCATTTTGTGAAGAGAGGAGTCCAAACTGTTGTGCACACTCGGCCTCCTGCAGCGTTGGCCTCTCTGCTATAACCTGAAAGTAGGAGAGCCAGTCTCTTTTCTCCCTCCCCACTCTCATGAGAATTTTTTATCCTCAGCTACATTTTCCAGCTTTGTAAGTAGCCTTGTCTTCAAAGAAAATGGCTAGTAATGTTACTATCAAGGCAGATGCTTCCTCTGTGAATTTCCGTGTATTCATGGGAATCTCAACACTCATGTCAAGACATCTAATTGTGCTGGCATTCTTCTCAAAGTATGGCAAAATTGTTGGTTGCTCTGTCCATAAGGATTTTGCCTTCATCCATTATGTTAATGAGACAAGTGTCAGGCTGCTCTTGCAGGAGAGGATGGCAGAATGATTGCTGGCCAGGTTTTAGATATTAATCTGGCTGCAGAACCAAAAGTGAACCCAGGACTCATCTCCATCCCCTCTACTCAGCTCCTCATTTGACTTAGTCTATAATTTTTCAATGAGATATTATCATGACAGGATGTACAGTTACCCAGTACGTGTTCCTCCTCCTCCTGTAGCTCATGCTGTGTTGCCCTCTAAATGCCAGTGTGTATCAGGAAACACCTCATGGAGGGGCAAAAGTGGCTTCAATTCTAAGGGTGGACAATAGGGATCTTCTTCCCAGTCTGGAAAGTTGAAAGGTGATGACCTTCAGGCCATTAAGAGCTGATTCAGATAAATCAAAAAGTGGTTTCTCTACTAGAAAGCCTGGGGAAAAAATGAAAAAGAACAAAGCAAACATACAGATGTGCCATCATCCCCAGTAGATGTAAAGAATGAGAAGTTGAAAGAAGAGTAGAAGAGCACCTCTTTGAAGAAACATGAGACTAATGTGAAGATGGAGTCTGAGGCAGGTGCAGATGACTCTGCTGAGAATGGGGACCTTCATGATGATGATTATAATTAAGATCGTGGCAATGACCAGCTGGAGTTGATCTAGGATGATGAAAAAGAACCCAAGGAAGGAAAGGATGACAGAGACAGTGCCAATGATGAGGATGACTCTTAAGCACATAATGGGGTTTAGAAATCTTATCCCCTTATTTCTTTACTTAGGCACTTGTCAGAAATCAAAATTACACCAGATCCTCTTCCCTAGCATCTTCAGCACCTTCCCCCTGCTTTCCCTCTTCTTGTCCTTCCTGTGCTCATTAACTCATAAGTGCCCTCCATGAGTTCTGTTTTCACTTCCTTTGAGGCTCCTTGAGTAGTTAAGTCTTACCCTGTAACTTTTGTTTCAAATTTTTATAGCTCTTTATGACTTAACAGTAAAAAGTTGTGTGGTTTTTATCAACTGTCTCCAAAATAATCTCTTGTATGCAGGGAGTACAGTTCTTTCCAATATTTCCATATAATTTCAGTAGCTGCTACCCTAACTGCAAATGCAATCTCATTTTAGTTGTAACCCTTAGAGCAGCAGCTTTGAGTTAGTATTTTCCCTCACATGAGTGGGGCTGTTCAAACACAAATGCAACCATGTATTTTTGTGAATGAAAGTTGGCATGTCAAATGCATCTTCTAGGAAAATAGTGTAATAGTATAATAGTCTTAATATTTGTTTTCTAAAGTTGATACTGTGGGTTATTTTTGTGAACAGCCTGATGTTTGGGACCTTTTCTATCAAAATAAACAGGTCCTTCTAAACCAGGAATTTGGAGGAAAAAAAAAAAAGGAGTTGGAGAGAGAGGCAGGAAGGCAAACGGAGTAAACCAGAATATGTATATGTGAATGTATGTGTGTGCTCATTAAACACATGAATAGTAGTTATAACATTTAGACAAGCTGGGATACATAAGTTTATAAGCATATATCACAGACCTATGAAATGATCGACCATTTTTTTGTACTCATATACACATATGCAAATACACAAGATGCTTACATTCCAACAGTTACAGAAAAGAAAAGAAAAAAAATTACCCTGAAAAGAAAAAAAAAAAAATCCCTGGAAATCCTTAAGACTTTTTTTTTTTTTTTCAAGTTACAGATGTTCTTGCACGCAAATGAAGGCATACTAAACACAGAATTTAAATATCTCTTAGTTGAAGTTCTTCAAGTATAAGAGCTATGCCCATTCCCTTCTTGTACTGTTATCAGTACAGTGCACTCAGGAAGATGTCCAATCATTTTAAGGTGTAGTAAATTCATTTAGTTGTGACTGAATATTGTTTTTTTAAATAATCTATTGAGACTTTCATACATGCATATAAGATGTTTTTATCAAATCCATGCCCACTCCCTCCCCTCCAACTCCTCTCATATCTCCCCATCACTTTTTTCTGATAACTTCATGTACTCTTTCTTCTTCTTTGATTGATTTATTTATTTTTATGGGGCTTTTGACTACTCTAGCATTCCTTCCTCTGAGGAGGTAACCCTAAAATCTTTTTGAGGGTTAGATACAAGCTCCCAAATACTTTAGACATTTTTGGCCTTTGGAACAGAGTATGGTGCTGATTGGCCCAAGGACATTTTGACTTTTAGCCAAGAAAGTGGCTACTTTTCTTTGGGATCATTTTACCCTAACTGCCTAGCCAATTCCTACCTCCTATTCTTATCACACCATCCTCTGAAGAGGTTACCGAATTTGCTAATAGGGAACAGGTAAACAGACCATTCTGGCTTCTTCCATGCTGAACAGGGATGTAGGCTGAGTCAATTGGAGTATCCCTTCAGTGGATCTATCTAAAAAACTCCCAAACTCTATCTAAAAAACTCCCAAACTCTTATCTCTAAGGGGAAATGAAAGTCCTTGAATTGTGAATAGGAGATGTGAAGGAGAAATAAAGGCAAGAGTAATTAGCATTACAAGTTCTAGACAGGGAACTAGAAAAAGTCAAAACAGGGCAATTTTCAAATGTTCATGAGTCCATTGGAATTTCTTGACTAGGGCTTCCATAAGCATCCCTCTATTGGGTTCCTCCTCATTTTTCTTTTGTCTTCTAAGGCTAGACTTTAGAGTGATGGATTCAGGATTTTCTTTTGGGTATTTTGATAGCTGTTGAAGTGTTTAGAATCAGTGTCAGTTCCCTCTCAAAGGCTCTAAACAGGCGGAAGAAAACAAATTTATCCATCATTTTAGAACAATAGCTGATTGTCTCCCTTAGCTACAGGTGGGGACTACAGTATTGGAGACCAAGATTTGAAGTCTTATATCTGAGCAGCACTTTCTGATTAGGAACAAAATCATCAATGAGAAATAATTGTCTAAATAACTTTTTATATAGACTTAAGCCTAATGTCTGGGAAGTGTAATCCCTTGAAATCTTAAAGAAGTATAGTGATAACTTTACTCTTTGGTTATGCTTTCCTGTTGGGTATTTAAGACCATACAGTTGGCCCAAATAAATCAATTTATTTTTACATTTAAAGTCATATGTGCATCTGTTCCTCATGGGTCACACAGGCTTGGGAGGAGATCCTGGGTCCTTTTACCAGTTCCATCTAAGTGAAGATTAGTTAAAGGTCCTTTTCGACTATGTCTGGCTTCACTTGGAAGCATGAATGAGATGTTTCCTCTGAACTGACCCTCCTCTTTGTAGACTTGACACTGGCTCAGGTCCATCTTGAGGGGTCTCCATGTCCTCTCTGAACAAGAGGACAGGTGACTCACCACAGTTACAGGACATTTTGAGAGATGTTCCATAGTCCCCTGGAACTTAGTCAACCTTGGAGGGCAAGGGGCAAAAACTGTCCTCTAAGTCCCTCTGACCACATTAGTATAGGCCTCAAAGAATGGCTGTTAAACATCCAATAAGGTTGGTTCCACCAGTCTGGTACTTTTAATTACCATGTGCTATGTAGATAAAGCGTGGGTAAAAAAATCAAATGTTGGGC
>NW_008357993.1:3629235-3646644 GCF_000622305.1 Nannospalax galili | reverse complement strand
GACATTTTAAGATTATGTGTATATTATTTTTGTCTCATCCTTTACATAACAAACCTAAGCATACCTTTATCACTTGCTTAGACTTTTTCATTTTCTCTATTTTGGAAAATATCTCCATTCCCATATCCTTTTAACATCTTTTACATTCTCATTTTCTTATAATAGCATTAACAAATAAATTTTCCATCTGTTGTGAGAATTCTTTTCCTGGGGATACTAAGAATGCTTATTCCCTCTTAAGGTTCTAGTGTCAAGCCAATGTTTGATTAAAGTTTTACTGGGGAACCAATGAATTTACTGGGCTTACTTACAGAGATAACTGAGGGATTACTGTGGTATATGAATGACCTCAGGGTATGCACACTCAAAAGGCTTTACTCAGTATGGCCCAGCATGGGTCATGCCTTCTCTTCCTAGCTTTCCCCAGACTGTACACTTTAGCTCTTCCCAAATCCAGGAGGCTATGTGTGATTAGGGTCAAATTACATACAGTTGGCTGGGAAGAGTGGCTGGATAACATAGTGAGGGTCCAATGACCCTGCTTGGCCCTCCTTTAATGAATGAGCACAACCGTCCACAAGCCCAATTGTGATGGTATTTAGCGATCAAGCTTAGGTGAAGTCGTGATGTTGGTAGTTATTTCATGCAGAAGAGACTGCTGTACAGCATCATCTTATTAAAAGGACCGCCATGTGGAGGCAGGATCCGGGGGCTCTCAGGCAGTCCCCTGTGTTCTCAGGCCCTCTGCCAGAGGGAGGCCAGAGAGACGCCAGCTGAATATTGTTTTTTTTTAAAAAATATTTTATTTATTATTTTTATTTTGTGTGTATGCATGTATTGCCTGCATGTAGGTAAGTGCATACCATTGTGCAATGCCCACTGAGGATAGAACAGATTGTCTGATCCCCTGTCACTGGAGTTACAAACAGTTGTTACCTGCCATATGGGTGCTGGGATTTGAATCCAGGTCTTCTGCAAGGGAAGTCAGTGTTCTTAACCATTGAGCCATCTCTCCAGCCCTGAATATTGTTTTTATTCACCTATAGTATAACTTCTTTAAGACAGAGCCATATTAATATAGACTACTTTTAGTATAAGTCATTGACCTTAAAAAAGCAACTGTAATATTTCAAACTTCTTTCTTTAAATACTGTTAATTTCAGTGTATTGTAGGATACCTCATGGTTTTGTTTATTAAACTTAAAATTACTTATATGCTTTGTACATATATGCAAGTACATATATGCAAGTACTTATATGCAAGTACATAATTCAGGAAATCTTTAACTTTATGTGGTATTTTTAAAAGTATTTTTAATTGCATGATGTTTTGATACTGGGTCAATGATATCTTTGCAATGGCTTTCATTCTGAAATATGTGAGGCAGTAACCTTGCTTGGAATAGAGGCCATGATTTTTCCAGCAAAAATATCAGAAGACATTATTCGTAGTTACTTTATTCTGCAACCTTCACACAAACTATATAGTTCTATTGTACCCTGTGTAGAGTCAGAGAAACTGATCAAGAACATCATGTAAAAGAAATGATTTAATATGTAGCATATTGAACCTTTTGGGTTTGATTTATTTAGCAAAGTACAGTTGTGATTCATCCATACTGTTGCATGGATCAGTAATTTACTTTTATTCTGAGTAACTCCAATGTATAGCTATAAAAGGTTTTTTTTTTTTTTTAACATGTTTGAAGGATAATTACAGTTTTGGTATTAATAAAACCAGTAAAACATTCTTATTAGGGTTTAGTATAAACATTAATTTTCATTTCTTGATACACATTTAGGAATTAGACTAGTGGTTTATCTTGTACCCTGTGTCTAACATTTTAAGAAACCCAACGTTGATGACTGCTGAGAAAGGGAGAGTCACTCTTCTTTGGGGGCATGGGTATTGGTAGATTGCCCGTGCCTCAGTGCATGGCCAAACACCCATGTGCATATGGGCATAATGGAATTATTAATGAAAATTTTAAAAGAGGACATGAAGTTGGGAGAGAGTTGGGGTGGGGAGGCACTATAGGGAGCTGGATTTACATCCAGTAGTGGATGCCTATGATCAAAATACATTGCTATACTGGTTAGTTTTTATCAACTTGACACAAATTAGAGTCACTGGGAAGAGAAAACCTCAACTGAGAACTTACTTAGATCAGATTGGCCTGTGGCCATGTCTGTGAGGCAGTTTTATAATTACTAGAGATAGGAGGACCCAGTCCCTGTGGGTAGTGCCATCCCAAGGACAGGTGGGCCTGGGTTGTATAAGAAAGTAAGCCAGCAAGCAGCATTCCTCTATGGTTGCTGCTTAAGTTTCTGCCTCCATGTTCCTGCTCTGAGTTCCTGCTTTGGCTTCCCTCAGTGAAGGACTATATCCTGTAACTAAAATAATCCCTTTCCTCCCCAAGTTGCTTTTTAAAATCACAGCAACAGGAAACCAAACTAAAACAAATGCATAAAGGTATGAAATTTTCAAAGAGTAAATATAAATATTAGAAACTTCTAAACTACTTTCCAAAGTGGAAATACCACTTGTATTCCTGCCAACAATGCATGAGAATTCTTGTCACTCCAAATTCTTGCTGACATCTAGTTCTCCCAGTTTAAAAAAATTGCTTTTAGCCATTCTTGTAGGTACATAATGATCGATCACAATAGTTTTAATTTGCTTTTTCTCTAGTGACTAATAATATTTGGTGTCATATAATGTGTATTTGTGATCCATATATCCTCTGTGGATATTTTCCTTTTGACAATCAGAAAGTTAGAAATCAGTGAATTAAAATTTTAATCCTGTATTCGTGGATGAAATAAAGTGTCTTTATAATCATGCATTATTTATCTTTACATGAAATAGTAACAGTAATTTTTCTCTCACTAAATTCTTGTTTTAAAGGTGTTCATCAAATCACTGAAAATAATTCTCATAGGGATTTTGAGGGGACATTTGGTGTTTTATTTTGTTTTGAGATAGGGTCTCCCACTGTAGTCTAGGCTGACTGGGAACACATTATGTAGCCCAGGTTGGTCTTGAGCTTGAGGCACTCTTCCTGCTTCCAACTCCCTAGGCCTGGGATGGCAGGTGTGAGCCCCATACCCAGCAGTTCTCAGGTGTACTAGACTCCGTCCCCATTTCCCATAGTCATTTCCTGTTTTGTAATTTTGGTCAAGCTCTTAAATTATTTCCTGTTTCTTCACTCTTAGAAGGTGACCTTGCTTCTTACACTAAAATCTGGAACACAAACTCCCACATTCACCACCAACAGTTATTTCCACTGTTCCAATCTTCGCCTTCCCTCCTCAGTCCTCATCTCACAGGGGTCTTTCATTTCCTTTTTTCTCCAGATAGCTCATCTACTTTATCTATCCCATCTCACTTCCCCTCAACTGTGGTATCTCAATTCTGCCTATTTAAAAAAAAAAAAGTTATTTTTGGGTTGTCCTTTTTTCCTCAGCAAGTCAGTTCTTAAACAGTAGCCTAAGCTTTCATTTGAGTAGTCATCTTCAGTTTGTTTGTTTGTTCATTTCGATAGCTCAAATCTTTCTTAATAAATAATTTATGGGAACATGGAGAATTTTTTTTCTCATCAACTTCTTATTTGAAACTCACCATTAAAAAGGCCCCTTACCCTACCACCTTACTGAAATTGACCACTTTTTTTCCTTGAATTGAATTCTTAAGTGCCTCAGTGGACCTCTTTTAGCTCTCAGTTTTTTTGAAACATTTGCTCATTTCTGAAAATTCTAACTACCCTTTAATAGAAACCGTCTTCCCCCTTTGTTTTGCCTCTGTTAGTAAACAACCTTCTATTTGTTATCATTTCAGTTACTTATTTTTCTGTATGATACTTCCCCAAAAGTTAGTGTCTGAAAAAGAATTTATTTCTAATGATTCTGTTAGATAGTTCTGCCGTCTTAGCCACAACTCAGTCATATGTTTGCATTCAACTAACAGATTGAGTAAGGGTGGGCACAGGCAAGATAGCTAAAGTGGCTTTTCTTTAAAGTCTAAACTTCTGAATGCTAGGCATGGTGGTGCACACCTGTAGTCCCAGCACTTGGGAGGCAGAGGCAGGCAGATCTTTGTGAGTTCAAGGCCAGCCTGGTCTATGTAGTGAGTTCCAGGACAGCTGGGGCTTACAGGGAGACCCTGCTTCAAAAAGACCAAAAAAAAAAACAAAACCATAATCTCAGAACAGTGTTTCAAGATGGTGAAGATGGACACTTCAGGGTCTGCTCACCTCTCAGGTTTGTATCTTGCAATATCACTTCAGCCACAGTCTGTTGGTCAGAGTGAGTAACAAGGCTAGCTCAGGTTCTAGGTGAGAAAGGATTCTACACAAGGAAAGCAGCAAGCTAGGAAAGCAAGGTTGCATTTCAAAGGGGTCTCCATAACTGAATGGCAAAAGTGTGGATGTCAAAGAGGCTACCATGTTTCTTAATTTTTGACTGTTACATCTTCTGAGTTTCCTCTTCTGTTTTCCTTTAGATAATCGTGTTCTTAACTCCTTATTTATTGCATCAGCTTTTGATCAGTATTTTTAGTTGCCAGTACCTGGTTTCTTATGGGATTCCAAAATGAGCAGTTCCTGACCCCACACCTTCTCTTTCTGTTTAATGCCTGGTTTATGGCATCCTCTGTGCAGATACATTAGATTATTCTGTCTGTCCTTGCCTTCTTAACCAAGGTGCTTACATTCACATGCTGACTGTAAATTTTGGAGAGTTTAGTCCCTCTTATATAACTCAAAGTTATTATTCAGTTCCCCATTCTGTGTTTTGACAATTTTACAATGTTTTTTGATTTTTTAATTATTTGGAGCACCAATTAATTGAGATCATTTTTAAAAATGAGCAAAACCAGATATGTAAAAATACAAAAAATTGAGTTACCAATTATTCTTACCTTCTTTGTATAGTTTTTTTTGATATTTTATTATAGATCCATAATGTATTAACTTACTTACATAGTAAGATACTTTGAGTATATTTTAGATGTGTTAATGCTTAGGTAATCATTTTAAAATCCTGTTTTTCAAATTTAAACCTAGCTTCTTTTCTTGTAGATATTAGAAATCCCCCAAAGACTTGAAGAATATGGGAAAACCCAAAATTTAGTGAGACCCTGAGAAGGTGTAAATACTAGTAGGTTAAAATTAGGGCTACATACAGTCAAATATATTCACAGGAATGCGGAGCCTTTAATGTTAGTATCTGATGACCAAAATGAATTTAAGAAAAAAGAGTTAGTGAGGTTAAGTACTCTTTGGTATTGTCTTTGTTTTTCACATATTACCTTAAATCTATATTTGTCTGCACCAGATAACCTTTCTTCTTTGTTAAGGGCATACCTGGTGATTTTCCCTTTTGGACTTAAGGGGAAAATCCTGCTTCCCCAGGTTCCTTGGTTATCTTACTCTTTCTAGACATTTTCCCCCCTCTTCTTTTGCATTGCATTTTCCTATTCTTAACAGGCCTTTATCTTGCCTTTATTTCTTTAAATATAATTATGTTTTTTTGCATTCAGAGCCAGTTTAACCTTTTCCCCTCATTTCAAATTCAGCCAAACCCAATAAACCATGTACCTGCAGGGTCTCAGTGCTGGTTTCTTTTTCAGCTGCTTTTGGACAAGCAGCCTTTCAGCCTCCAGAGCAGTCAGGGCTGACAGTTTCCTTGGACCGTAGACTCTGCTGCATCTTGTATCCTTAATTCCAAAGACTGCATTCTTCAGCTTCTCTCTTAACAGCCACTATGAATATCTGTGCTTCATTTGCCTTGCTCTTTTACTTTCTTCACCCTGGACTTCTGCTCTTTTATCCCCTGTCTACTCACCACAGCCTGCTCCTCTACTGTGCAGCCATCCTTAGCCCTAGACTCTCATGACATTTTCTACTCGATATATTCATAACCTGTTACTGTATTTGCTTATTGTGAAGGTGGCTATGATTATGAGATTCTCTATATGTTTACTTTAAATAAAAAAACTTAGCAAATTAAATTAGTAAGAATAATTATTATGCCAGTGTGCCCAAGTTCAGTACAAATCAGTTGGTTCAGTGATTAAAGCTGAATGGTCTGATTGATGAATCAGGGAATTTCTTAGGCAGTTTGCTGGTTGTTGCTGGGTGTACCTGCATTGCCTTTGCATGACTGGCAAATATATATATGTGTGTCAGTTAAAGTTGTATGCCTAGTTTAGGCTAAATCTGAAAGCCCACAGCTTAGTACTTTGTAGAAGATACTCATCTTTCTCCATCGAAAAAGTGAATAAAAAGTTTTTTTCAAAACTCTTTAAAACCTATAATGTTTTTACGTGTAATATGATGCTAGAAAGTCTTTCCTAAAGTTTGAGACTTGTGTGGCATTCACTACACATCAGTGGTGTGTGTGTGTGTGTGTGTGTGTGTGTGTGTGTGTGTAGTGTGATACTGGAGAGACTCATTGAGAGATGTGCTTAAGAACTATAGCTGAAATGGGGCTGGAGAGGTGGCTCAGCAGTTAAGAACACTGGCTGTTCTTGCAGAAGACCCGGGTTTGAATCCCAGCACCCACATGGCAGCTAACAACTGTCTAACTCCAGTCCCAGGGTATCCAATGGCCTCTTCTGACCTCTGTGGGCATTGCATGACACGGGTGCACTTACCTACATGCAGGCAATACACACATACTCATAAAATAAAAATAATAAATAAAATTTTGAAAAAAAGAACTATGGATGAAAATAGCTGCTATTACAGTTTACTTTAAATTATGAATTTTTTTATTTGATTGTGTCAAAATGGAAAAGGAGAAAAATTCAATAAATATAAAGTCTGGAAAAGACTGAGAATGTGATGAATTATGAAGTGAAATGAAAAAAATCACATTTTACTTGACATACTTCAAATGACAAAAGCAAGGGACTCTAGAAATAGATCCCCATTGCATGCCACTTTGCTGACAGAATTGTCATTAGAATAATGACAGCATATTACTTGCATATTCTGAAATTAGTGTTATTGTTTTTAAAGTTATCTTTTTATGTGTTGATTTTTTAAAAAGCTGTTCATTCCAAATGTTTTGTGTTAATGTAAAAGTATGTTTGTCTTTATAGAAGTAATGTCAGACTCAGTCTAGTTACCGGAAAAGTTGTTTCTGTGTTTAACAGTTGCATAGATCTCATATCTTTTATGTATATGATTTCATAAGCTCATTCATTCTAGAACATAGCAACACAGCATTTTTATCAAAGCAACATCTGCTTGCCCCATCCCAGTCATCACAGTGGCATCATTATTCCCATTTATAAATCTCTGCTATTCAGTGCTTCTTAAAACTGTGCTGTATCCATTCCTTTTGTAGAAAAACTTGGGAGATCAGTTCTTTGCATGAAATAACCTTATCTTTTAAAATTTACTTTTAGATGATTTTAAAGTGGTTAAGAGATAGACAAAAAAAAAAATAGTAGTCGGAGGAAGCACATGTTCTTTCCTTCATTCAGGCCATATCAATGCATGCCTGTAACGAGATCTTTTTCAGTAAACTCTGGAGCTGT
This sequence comes from Nannospalax galili, assembly GCF_000622305.1. NCBI lineage: Eukaryota > Metazoa > Chordata > Mammalia > Rodentia > Spalacidae > Nannospalax > Nannospalax galili. The sequence continues at coordinate 3,639,098 of NW_008357993.1, read as the reverse complement.
AGTGGTGGCTGAGACAGGCTCTGACCTCAAGGAGTTTGCAATCCATCAGCAGAGATTTAGGGCTCATTGTAATCAAGGTGAGAGGTGGTGACATAAGCATGGGACCACTGTGGAGGTCTGAACACAGCATGCTTGGGGGCAGCTAGATATATAATACCATAATTCAACACCAAGAGAGATCATGGAAAACAAAATTTAAACAATTACAGTTTTTGCTCAGATTTTCATTTTGAATAATATTGTTATTTAGAAACTGGCTTTTTTCATCATTGGCTAAATTGCATACCTTTTCCTATCTAACTATTCCCTCCACACTCTGAGAACCCTCCCATTGTATTAGTTACTTTTCTGTTGCTGTGATAAAACACCATAACCATAGCAACTTACAGCCAGGAGAGTTTATTTGAGTTTTATGGTTCCAGAGGGTTAGAGTCCATAATGGCAGGGGAAGCTGGGGGAGCAGAAGATGGCTGGAGCAGAAAGTCACATCTAGCAAGCACAGAAAGCCGAGCAGGACTGGAAATCTGGCAAGGCTTAAGGACTCTCATACCCACCCCGGTGACTGTTTACTCCAGCAAGGACACACCTTCAAAAACCTCCCCAAATAGCGCCACCAATGGGAACAAAATGTCCAAATACTTGGAGCGTGTGGGGACATTCTCATTTAAACCACCACATCCACCCTCTACCTACAAATGTCTGCACTCAGAATCACTGTGGCCTATTTTGTCTGTTACTCGCCATCTGTGGCTTTGTCGCTCCCCCCCCCCACACCAGATCTAGATGGCATTTTGGGAAGAAATAATACCAATTCTTTACAGTCTTCTCAAAAAATAGAAGAAGAAAAACTTCTCAACTCACCTTGTGAGACACAGGGCGTGCTCTGGTTTAGATTTGTGTCCTCAAAAATTCATGCGTTAAGGATTAGTTCCCACTCTCTAGCACTTTTGGAAGGCATTGAACCATTCAGGGGAAGAGCCTGATGGGAGGAAGGTAGGCATTGGCAATATGGCCTTGGAAAGGCCCCTTCCCTTCTTTCCTTCCCAGCAGTGTGACAGCTTCTCTACCACACGCTCCACTGTGGTGTGCCACTTTACCATGGCCCCAAAGCAATAAAGCCAACTGTTCATTGACAGAAACCTCTAGAAGTATGACCTGAATCTACTTTCCCCTTTTATTTTTTTCCAATTTCTAATTCATTTTAATTGAATTTTTCTGTATTTCATACAGAACATCTCAGTCAATCTTAATCATCTTTATACCCACTTCCCCACTGGCACCCTTCCATAGCAGCCCCACTGGAATTCATACATTCTGTCCATTATATTAAAGTCTGTTGTATCAAGTTAGAGTGCAAGTTCATCTACTGAGGTCTAGTCAGTCTATCTAGACTTCCTCCCTTTCAGTAATCAAAATCACTGAGTCCTATTTCATCTGTTACTCACCTCTGTGGCTTTGGGTGCTTTTGAATGAGACTGTAGGTCTGGTTCATACTTGGTTGAAGGATAACTCATGGAGCAAAGAGGGGAACCAGGACACTAGGAACTGAGAATACTTTTTTCCTCAGAGGTGTTTTTTCCCTCTTTTGTCTCTGGCATGAATTATCTACCTTTTCAGTGGCCAGAGAATGTTAACACACATCATCTCAGTCAGTATTTGATTTATAAGACCTTTGTGTACACTGTGGTGGCCTAAAATATAAAGTATAATATAAAGGGAAGTACATAATATATTGTAATTTTGGATAACTTTATCCACCCCAAATCTGTAGGCTAATAACAAACTTGAAGGTGCTAGAGGAATAACTTTGAGTAGCTCAAGGTCCTCTTTGCTGATTAAAAGTTCATTGTTCATCAGTTACTCTTATGTGGGCTTGTGTTGAGAATGACTAACAGCAAAAAGATTGAGCAATGGCTATAAATCAACATAATGTTGCAAGCAAAGTGTGTAGAAAACTGGTTTTTAACTAAGAGCAATCTCAAACCATCACCTACTTTTTTGACTTCTTTAATTATATTACACAAATGTTTTTTTTAATTTCTAATAAAAGTGACTATATAAATCAAATGGCATAATTGTAGATCATCTCTTTCCAGACAAAATACTATTATTGGAAAACTGTAAGATATATAATTGTATATTTAGTCCATTTTTTTTTAGGCCCAAAGTGTTCCTTATTTGAAACTTATCTGGAAGGCTGGGGAGATGTCTTAGTGGATAAAATGTTGCTTGCATAAGGTTGAGGATCTGCATTTGAATCTCAGAAATCACATAAATTTCAATGTTCTACAACAAGGTGGCAGGCAGAGATAAAAGAGTCCTTAAAAAGCTTGGGAGCTAGCTAGCCTGGCACATTCAGTGGCAAGACCCTGTCTCAAGCAAGGTGGAAGGTAAGGATCAATACCCAAGGTTGTCCTCTGACACCCCTATGTGTATCATGGCATGTGTGCACCTTCAAGGACGTATACACAAGTACATAATCATACACAGTGTGATACTTGTACACAATTTTAAAAGACTTAAAAAGTGAGATGTTTTTCTCAAAATTATTCTAGATTTTCTCTATTTCCTACGGATTGAATTGTGTGCCCCTCAGTCATACATTGCTGCCCTGACTCCCAGTGTTAATGTATTTTATGGGGATGATGTAAAATGATTTTATAAAATGAGGCTATTAATACAATAGAATTTGTGGAGATAGATGAAGAGTTTTGATGCCTACAAAACTGAGAAAATAAATTTCTGGTGTTTAAGCCACCCTGTCTGTTTTCTTTTATTATGTCAGTTCAAGCACATGATTACACCATGTAATAATCATGCTATTTCTCTTATTTCTCTTGCATATGCCGCTTTAAACATGGAAATGACATGATTGTTTTATGCTGTTTCTCATGGAATGAGCTTGAGAAGATTTCAGGGCCAGTAAAAGAAATGGAAGGAAAACTGGTTCTAATTTTTTTGTTTAAAAGATATCCCATATGCTTTACAAACCAAAAATAGTTGCTGAAGACAAGATAGTTATATAATTTAATTTTTTATGAATTTCTAAGTGCAAAAAAATGTTGTTCTAAGAACTTTTTAGACAGTTTTCAAAATTATGTTGGCTGTGTCTTCTGCTTAGTATTGTCAGGAAACAAAGGACATAGTGAGAGTTCCATGCTTTGTAGCGATACATAGTCACAATCTGTTACTTACTTTGGAACTCTGTGTTTAAGTAATAGGTCACAAGAAAAAAAATATGAATATGATGAAAACTTTTAATTCTTTTAGCTTGAGTATAAATATAAATAAAATTTAATGTGTTGACCAATTATGATATATAAATATATTTGACTTTGCATTCATTATAGCTATTCATTATTTTCTTTCTTGATATAAGTATTTATGATAAAACAGAAAAGAAAAACAAATCTTAAATGAGGAAGCTTGATGAAACTTCAAATAGTGATGGTAGGCTCCAAGTTAGAGTTTCCATTCCTCTGTGACATTTTCAATAGGTAGTGGGAAAGATGTTAAAGGTTAGGGACTGCATGAGTTCACTGTACTGGTTCTCCCAATGTCCTCTAGATACAGGGAGAATTTTAAGGCATCTTAATGTCAGGTGCAACTATTCAGCACCAAATTATTAGCTGTGTTGGGAATGTAACTTCAAAACAGGGAACTTATATTACCTGGGTGCTTAGACTACTTAGACCATTGCATAATCCCACATATTTTAAATGGTTAGGAGTCTGAAGTTGCCAAAGAAAACTGGGTTTATTTACAATTTGGCCAAACCAAATTGTATCTCCACATTTTTCTTATGATTTTGTAGAAAAGATGAAACAAAAACAAGGAACTACATATACGTTAATTTAACTCTGAGAATTGCCTAAAATTTCTTCCTAAAAGGCAAGTTATTCTATTGCCTGGCACCAGGGCATTAGCCTTTTCCTTCCTCCAGCATGACATTCCAGAGGTTATTTGATGCTTGGTGGTCTGCTGTCTCAGTAGTGGGGCCAGACATCTCTCTTTAGAACCACTTCTGCCAGGGCCATTACAGCTATGCAGTAACTGGATACTTCTACCTTCTCATTGTCTTCAAAAGTAACCAGCTTTAAAAAATATTACTTTAAAAATATCGTATAAAAATCTCAAAATTACGTTCAGTGGAATTTCAACCTGAGAAATATTCTGGAGCTCATCTAGAAGGGAGATGATTGTTGAACTAGGGCTGCCTCAGCAATAATTCATGTAGTCTTATTCCAAAACTCAGTGGGCCCAGTGCTGGGAAGAGGAAGGTATGAACATATATTAACACAAAATAGCAGGACTGGCTGGAAGGTTTGCACCAAACAGTGAGATAGCAAGCCACAGACTCTTCTGGTAGAAGACATTAAATGCAACACCAGTGGGCTAGAGTAGAGATTTAAAAAAAAAAAAAAAAAAAAGAGCTGCTATTTTAAATAGCTGGACAGTGTTGATCAAGAATGCAAAACAAGCCGGGCGTGGTGGCACACACCTGTAGTTCCAGCACTTGGGAGGCAGAGGAAAGCTGATCTCTGTGAGTTCAAGGCCAGCCTGGTCTACACAGTGAGTTCCAGGACAGCTGGGACTCCAGGGAGACCCTGTCTCAAAAAAAAGAAAAGAAAGAATGCAAAACAACAGTAAAACAGAACTGAAAGAGATAATAGCAAGTAGGTGGGTTGGGCCAAGGTGGGAAAAAAGTTTAGAATGTGCCACACCCACTTTATTGTCCTTTTATGATCAGATTAAAGCCAGAGCGATATCTTTAAGTAGCAGAACCAGATGGGATGGAGTGCTACAAGCTCAGAACCTGTAAAACAGAAGTATAAATGTGTAAACTGAGTGGTTTTGAAACTTGTCCACAGGTATGTCATGAGGCAGTCATCTATCCAAATAGGATCTGTGAACATGCATGTGCTACATGCTTCAAGGGAATGCTTTGATTCTGAGCAGACAAATCAGCAATGTCAGTGTGAATTGTGATAATTGGAGAAGTAAAGCTTTTGAAATCTAGTGGGTAGACACCTGGGATAGTGCTAATCATCCTATAATGCATTCAAATAATCACAAGGAAGCAGGTGGACAGAAGGGGGAGGTGAAAGTGAATAAAAGCAAAGTACAGTGATACACATTCATGAAAATGTCATAATCAAACCCATTGGTTTGAACACTATAGTAAAGAAGCACACCATGCCATGGTTAACTTTTAACACTTGGTTAAGTTTGTCTTCTAGATTTTTCCACTGTAAATTCAATTGAACTGTATTTTGTAGTTAGTTACTAAAGAAGTATTTTTCAGAGAGGAAAAGAAAGAAAACCATTGGATCCATAACTTTAACAGGGAGATCAGGGAAAGGTCATTCAGTCTTTCTGGAATTCTTCCCTGCAGCCTCAGGAGAAAAGTGAATCACAAGCCTGCCAGTAATGCTTTATTTCCCAACTTTGAGCTATTGTAAATTAGATACAGATCCATATGTATCAAACTATATAATTTTAAGACTAACTTTTAAAATAGTGACACAAATATTATCAAGATCATTTGGGAGGGAAAAAAACCCTTAAGTTCTAACAGTATTGCCTTTGTTATTTTTTTTATCTTTTATTACTGACCTCAAGGTAACTGGTTAACAAAATGGATTTTACTACTTTGCATTCAGACTTTTCCAACAAGTTTTACACCTCTGAAATTTGGCTCTTAATGATTAGCTTTCTGAAAACTAAATTTGCACAGATTTGTAATCTATTAACATCACACATATTCTTAAAAGTATCTGAAGGCAGTTTTTTGGTTTATTTATTTGTTTATGTATATATGTATTTATCTATTAAGACAGGATCTCTGTAGCCCCAGCTGGCTTGTAACTCGGTATATAGACCAGATTGGCTTCTGTCTCACAGAGATCAGCCTGCCTCTGCCTCCTAAGTGCTGGGATTAAAGGCCTGTGCCACCACCATGGCTGGCTGAAGGCAGTTTTGAAAATGGATTCCCAAAGTTGTTTTGAACATGACAATAAGATAAATAGATAAGTTTACTCTGAAATTGTGCTTTAAAAAATACAGTAATTTTTGCTCTGTATATAGGAAACTATAAAGTTGTCCATATTTTTAGTCTTCACCATAGTTCTAGACGCCCTTCATAGTCATTCTTATATAATAAGAAATATTACATCCAATATATAGTTTGTTAATTGGCAGAAAAAATTATTGTTTTATCTTTAGATTAGTTTTTTTTTTTTTTAATAAAATGGAGGGATTTTTCTGTTCCTAACTTTGGCTTGCTGTTAATCTTTCTTGGGGCAGGAACTCAATGCATGAGAAAGATTAATTATGTCTTAGCTGACTGTAATATCTCCTTATGAGTTTCTGGCTCAGACTTTATTCTTTAATTCTGCTCTGTGACTTTGTCTTTACAGCCAGAAGTTCAAAAGTAGAAATCGTATTCTGGATTTCATGAAGTCTAAAAAACCCCTGCAGTTGATTTTTAGCCTCTTGGCCAAACCAGGAGCCTTCTTCAAATGAGTTCTTTTAGGTTGTTTATTTTACTTGTTGAAGAATTGTGGTGTGGGTTGTGTTAAGAGTTTGGACATTTTCTTCCTTGGGAACTCAGGATTGGGTAGAGTGCTTGTATGACATACAACAGCCTCTGGATTTCTTCTACAGCACTGAAAAAAAGTAAAAATATTTTAGTTTCTTCATTATCAGGAAAAAAAGCATATATATTTGTTATAGTCACTGCTATCCATTCTATTTTAATTTGGCACTCTGGCACTGCATCCATATGTCCTTCAAACCTGTTGAAGGCCCTTCATGTGATCCACTCATGGGAAGATGGACCTACGTCAACATCAGGTTCATGATCACTGTAACAGGAAATACGGGGTCCTAGATACCCTGGCGTGGAGTGCACAAGTGCACATGGGAACATGTCCAAACCCTACAACTGTAGGGAGGGTGCAGTGCCAAAGTGCCAAAGCAGAGTCAGAAGAGCATTGCCTTCTAAATCTAAGGCAAGGCAGCACTTTGCTTATTTTTCAGCATGCTCAGTCTATAGTTATCTTTTAAATTATTTATTACCTCCTCTCTCTACACTTATGCCACAGATTTACATGGACATGATCTTACAGTACGTACAAATGGGATATATTTAATATTTGTCAGGCTACACATTTATACTAATGTAGCATGAAAATATACTTTTAGAAAAAGTAATTCACAAGATTACATTTCATACATATCAACCAAATCTAAGAAAACTAATCACTTGCATCTCAATTAACCTTACTTAAAACATACTCAGTAAGAATTTAACTTTTATGAACAAGAAATGGGATTTTAAAAAAATTTATAGCCTTCATAATTTTCTAAAGTGTTAAGATAAACACTGAGAAATCATCCATTATGAACTAAAAGTTCTTAGGTAAGAAATTGGCCTATAAGAAATTATATTTTCAGAAAATATTATTTTCCTATAGTCTAGTATTCAAATACTCAATATACCTCCAGCAAATCAGAACTTTAGCAAATATTGAAATACTAAAAATGAAAAGCAATTTCCATTCATGAGTTTAAAAATACAGTAAAGGACTGTGTAGGTACCTCCTTTGGTAAGTGCTTGCCACTCAAGCATCAGCATCTGAGTTTGGATTCCCAGCACTTACTTAAAAAGCTAAGTGCAGTGGCACATGCCTGTACCCCCTGTGTTGGGGAGGTGGAGACATGAACATCTCTGTGACTTGCTGGCCCGCCAATATAACTAAATCAGTAAGCTCCAGGTTAGTGAGAGCCCCTGTCTCAAAAACAAGGTTGGAGGGTTGATGAGATGTCTCAGCAGGTAAAAGCACTTGCCACCAGGGCTGATGACCTGAGTTTGTTTCCTAGGACCCGCATGGTAGAAAGAGGGAACCAGTTCCAAAAACTTGCCCTGATCTCCACACAAGCACCGTGGCATGCACAAACATATAGATAAGTACACACAAATAAACATGTAAAAATGTTTTTTAAAAAATTGAGACAAAGTTTCACTGTGTAGCCAAGATTGTCCTCAAATTTGTGAACCTCTTGCTTCTGCCTCCCAAGTGCTGGGACTATAAGTGTGTACTATACCTGACTGAGGGTTACCTTAGCTAGGAAGAACATATAAATTTCTCTGAGGAGGGATACTTTGGGTCAAAGACCTGAGGCATGAAAGTAGGTCTTTTTTATAAAGATCTGTCCAAGATAAAATAAATCTCAAGAATGGGCATTCCAGATAGAGTGACTGAAGTAGTTCAAATGTACAGAGGCTGAAAACTTAGCAATTACTAAATACTTAATTGTCATAAATAATAGAAAGCAGCCTTTGGGGAAGGACTGGTATAATAATAGATACTTGTACAAATCATATCATGTCCTAGTTTGCTATAGAAAAAGAGTTGGTGCACACCTTTAGTTCCTGCACTGGGGAGGCAGATCTCTGTGAGTTCAAGGCCAGCCTGGTCTACATAGTGAGTTTCAGGCCATCTGGGGCTACAGGGAGACCCTATCTCAAAAAAAAAAAAAAAAAAAAAGAAAAGAAAAGAAAAGAAAGAAAAAACCCAACCAAACAAAAAATCCCAAATAAATAAATAAAAGTTTTTTTAAAAAAAAGAAAAGAGGCTGCTCCCCTATCCTCAGGCCTCTCGGGGTGGGTCCATCGCGGAACCCTCCGCGCCTTGACTCCCCCGGCCTCATTCGCCCTTCCATCTCCCCCGCTGTTCTCTGCTCCTGGTTTGGGCCCTGCGCCATTCCTGGTCTTGGGTCCCCAGACACCTGGGGAACCGGGGCTGCTTCCTGATCCTTTTCGCCCAGGACAGCTTGGTGCCTTCCTTGGGCTCCAGGAGCACTGCTTCCACGGGACCTGGCCCCGCCCTCACCTCTCCCTGCTCCAGGGACCTGCACCACTGGCTAATTCTCCTGGCCCACTATCCTCCCTCAGGCCTCTCTTGGGGTAAGTCTACCACACAGCCCCCCGCGCCTTGTGCCTTGACTCCCCTAGCCGCGTTCACCCTTCCATCTCCCCAGCTATTCTCTATTCCTAGCTTGGGCCCTGTGCCATTCCTAGTCTTGGGGCCCCAGACACCTGGGGAGCCAGTGCTGCTTCCTGACCCTGTTCACCCAGACCGGCTTGGTGCCTTCCTTGGGTCCCAGGAGCACTGCCTCCCGACCCGGACCCGCCCTCACCTCTCTCTGCTTCCCAGGACCTGCACCACCGGCTAACTCTCCTGGCCTGCTCCCCTATCCTCAGGCCTCTTGGGGTGGGTCCAACGCGGAGCCACGCCTTGACTCCCCCAGCCTCATTCGCCCTTCCATCTCCCCCGCTGTTCTCTGCTCCTGGTTTGGGCCCTGCGCCATTCCTGGTCTTGGATCCCCAGAAACCTGGGGAACCGGTGCTGCTTCCTGATCCTTTTCGCCCAGGACAGCTTGGTACCTTCCTTGGGCTCCAGGAGCACTGCTTCCTCGGGACCTGGCCCCACCCGCCCCTCTCCCTGCTCCAGGGACCTGCACCACTGGCTAATTCTCCTGGCCTGCTCTCCTGCCCTCAGGCCTCTCTTGGGGTAAGTCTACCACACAGCCCTCTGTGCCTTGAATCCCCCAGCCTTCCATCTACCCGGCTGTTCTCTACTCCAAGCTTGGGCCCTGTGCCATTCCTAGTCTTGGGGCCCCAGACACCTGGGGAGCCAGTGCTGCTTCCTGACCCTTTTCACCCGGAAGGCTTGGTGCCTTCCTTGGGCCCCAGGAGTACTGCCTCTGGACCCGGCCAGCCCTCACCTCTCTCTGCTTCCCTGGTCCTGCAACACCAGGGCCAGCCTCTTTCTGGGGCTGACAGCCTCTTTCTGGGG
>NW_008357993.1:3625807-3626290 GCF_000622305.1 Nannospalax galili | reverse complement strand
TCCAAAATTAAACCAAGAAGAGATCAACAGCTTAAACAGGCTCATAACACATAAGGAAATTGAAACCATAATACAAAGCCTCCCAACTAAAAAAAGCCCAGGTGTGGATGGATTTACAGCAGAATTCTACCAGACATTTAAAGAGGATCTACATCTAATACTACTTAATTTATTCAAAAAGATAGAAATTGAGGGAGAACTTCCAAATTCCTTCCATGAAGCCAGCATCACTCTAATACCAAAGACAGACAAAAGTACAACCAAAAAAGAAAACTATAGACCCTATCCTTAATGAACATAGATGCAAAAATTCTCAAGAAAATACTTGCAAACCACATTCAGACACACATCAAAAAGATCATCCATGATGATCAAGTTGGCTTTATCCAGAGATGCAGGGATGGTTCAATATACGTAAGTCAGTAAACGTCATAAATCATAAATGGGCTCAACGACAAGAACCACGTGGTCATCTCAATAGAC
>NW_008357993.1:3623850-3624073 GCF_000622305.1 Nannospalax galili | reverse complement strand
CAGTATGCACAAAAGTCAATTGCAAATGGCTCAAAGACCTCAATGTAAAGCCTGAAACTCTGAAACTCTTAGAAGAAAACATTGGGAAAACCTCACAAGATATAGGTGTAGGAGAGGACTTTCTAAACGAGACAAGAATAGCCCAGGAAACAAGGGCAAGAATTAACAAGTGGGACCTCATTAAACTAAAAAGCTTCTGTACATCAAAGGAGACAACCAAGGA
>NW_008357993.1:3623164-3623543 GCF_000622305.1 Nannospalax galili | reverse complement strand
TTTGTTATGTATGAAGAAGCTCAACGGAGGTGGGATCATAGGAGCAAGGGTATTAGTAAGGAAGAAAGGGGGGAAGTGGGGGCACCTTAAGTGGGAAAACCATGATAGAGGGGTGAGACGATACAAGAGAGAAACAATGCCTAGCTAGTCACGAAAACCAGAGGGAACCATATTATTCCTACAATCTACTGACTAATTATACATAACACACCAAGAAAAATATCTCTAGATGAGATTTATCTGAAACCATCTGGTCATTACCCAAGACTTATCTGCATGACACACAGTACTTAAAAATGCCAGAATGGTGGAACTAACCTTCTTGGATGTTTAACAGACATACCTTGAGATCTATACTAATTGGGTCAGAGGGACACAA
>NW_008357993.1:3615865-3622217 GCF_000622305.1 Nannospalax galili | reverse complement strand
AAAAAGAGAAAAGAGTTGGGAGTTTGCCCCCTAATTAAACTATTGAATTAATAAGAGCATGTCAGGTTAATAAGTACATACTATTTATTCTTTTAAAAATCAGAAACTTCTCTTTGTGTGTTTAGAATATAAGCTAAAAATGTAAGCAGGAAATTGATTAAAAGCCTTCAGCAGTGATCAGAGAGGTAGTGATATTTTCTTGGTCCCGATGGGTGGTTAGGTGTGGAGATGAATAAAAAGTCGTTGTTTTAAGCAGTCATTTAGCAGTAGCTTCAACATTTCTCCATTTGTGGATAAGACCAAGAAAACCACAATGTCTCCTAAGATTTTTGCTTTTGGAGACTTCATGCATAGTAGAAATGAGGCTTCCTGAAATAGAATACTGAAAGAAACTCCGTATTGGTAGAGGTAGGAATTGGGACTTCTGCTGTGGTCTTGGTTACTTGTCAAGTAGAGTTTTTAAGTACATCCTTGGATATGCATCCAAATCTAGATACCAAGAGGACCAATACAGACAGTTTCTTAAAATACCTCACACTTCCTGTGTCTTAAATCTGTATCTCCTCTCTGAAATTCCTTTTCCTGTCACTACCTTGTTTCAGTACCCGCTTAACTGCCAGTCTATCTAAATGATTCTCTACTTTAACGTTGTTCACATTTATATTCATTCATTTTCCCTCTTTGTTGTCTTTTTTTTCAAAATTTACAAACTTATTTTCTTAAGACAAGGGACATTGTTTCATTTAATGCCTAGCAAAATGCTTGTCACTTAAATATTCAATTAATACTGTTGAATAAGTAAATAGAATCATGGTTGTTTAACAGGACAGACAACACTTTGGGATAGATGGGTGTGGAGGAAGAACCTGCCTCTCAAGTGTTGGTGCATTTTGAATAAGAAGGTATTTGGTGTTAAGTAAAAGCACTTGCTGTGTGTTAGGTACTATGCTGTTCCTTTTTGCAGATAAGAAAAAGGATGGAAAGGCTAGTGCTGAAAGCTGCACAGCTAGGACAAGCAGTTTGACTCTTGCTGCCTGTTTCCTTAACAGTTCTGTGAAACAGGAGGCTCATGCTGCAGTGTCATTGACTTCCTTAGCCTTCAAGCTGTTGATGAAGGATCTTGTAATTTCAGTGGAATTGTCCACAATAACCTCTCAGAAACGTCTTAGCAATGTTATGTTCCAGAGATTATTCCAAGGGTCAAAAAAAAGAAAAAAGGGACCCCACCATACATTCCTTCATGAAAGGACCTTTTAAAGGTGACTTCTTACCTACCTCCTCCTCATAAGCTGCCACCCAACCAAAGTGGAATGAAAAGAAAGCAGTAAGAGGTTCCTGGGGCAAGGCTTCTGTCAGCTTAACCCATAGGCTAGAAGCCACTGAGCAGAGAATAAAACCCACCTGTTGGAGTCTCATTCCGAATGGCCGGTTTGTGTATGACTAGGATCTGGGGAGTTGTTTGGGGAGAATGCTTAGAGTAAAAGGAAGAGGCTAGGAGTCTCATCTTTTTTTTTTTTTTTTTTTTTGGTCTCTAGGGATTAAAGGCACTGTGTGAATGCCTTTCTTTCCCTGTTCTCACTGATTCCCAAAGTCCTGAGAGCATAAACCATATTTGCATTCACTTGAGCACTTGGGCCTGTCACATTGTGTCATTAAACCTAATTCCTCAGCAAAAGGGCTAAATTTATGGCACAGTATTTATGAGTGAATAAGTTGCTTCTTGAAGGAATTTTGATTACTAAGTTGAACTTGCATATTTTTCTAGCTGACTGATTTCAATTGCTAGAACCTAGAAACTGCCTGTGTGAGCATTGTTTCATGTGTATCAACTACAGTCCTCTTATCATACTTTATCTTTGACTAAACCAAAAAAAATTATATTGTAAAGCTGAGATGAATGAAAAAAATGTTTGAGTATGATTTGTCACTTATACTATTCTAATAGGAACAGGCATTTATATAAGAAAACTGAGTAGCTATTATTTTAAAAATGAGAACAATTAAAATTCTAGGAGCACAGCTAAAACTTAGTCATACACATACAAGAATTTTCTTATATAAGTGTTTCCTAACAAGAACAATTTGGAAAGAGAATTTGGGGATTATTTAGAATTAATTTATAGAGGATTTAAACAAGTATTCAGCTGCTAAAAGCATCTCAGATGAATTTCACACCAGCATCTTGCTTTGTATACTTGTCAATAAAGATTTTTTCCCTTTAAAGCAACCCTGATAACTTTAATGATAAAGCTCATCAAATTTTGAGTAATCCATGCATTATAAAAATATACTATGGTTAAGATTTTGAGTGGAACAAATGTGCTAAGTAGGCTAAGGAGGTAATGGAGCAAGTGAACTGAAAACCTGTGTAACACTTATTTCTCAGTATGATAAGTAGAAAAATTATAGTCCCTGACAAACATTTTGTGTTATATATTGTCATGTTTTGTTAATTATTCCTCTAAGGATTAGACCAACTTTTAATCCATATCCTTTCAAAGTAAAAGCTCTGAAATATCATACTGTCATGACTGGAAACTCATCTGCTTTGATATTAAATGTGTATTATGAGATCATTTTTTAAGCATTTCATTATTTTTATTTTATGTGTATGTGTGTATTGCCTGCATGTAGGTGAGTGCACCCATATTGTGCAATGCCCACAGAGGTCAGAAGAGGCCATTGGATCCCCTGGGACTGAAGTTACAGACGTTGTTAGCTGCCATGTGGGTGCTGGGATTCAAACCCGAGTCTTCTGCAAGAACAACCAATGTTCTTAACCACTGAGCCATCTCTCCAGCCCCATTAGATAATTATGTAATTTTTTTAGAAGCCTATATTTAAAATTCCTTCCCCTCTCCCTTTTCTTCTTTCTTCATTGCATACTAGGTGATTATTGTCATGCAATTGATGATCTTGTGGAAGCAGCTTTTATTTTCAGTATTGTGGCTAACAAAATTCTCAAGGTGGACCTATATTGCATTGGCTTTTGCATAGAAATAGATTGTGTCATTACTTTTCATGATTTTTTTCTGTATTTACGACCAAGATACTATTTAAACAATGATTTAAGCATAAAAATGTTGCTTAAAAATAACTCATCTTTTCATGTAGAAGAAAAACTTCCTTTTATTTGAATTTTCAACACTTGGGAAGATATGTAGGGATAAATTGTTTATTCTTCAATATTGGTTATACTTTTTTTTCTTGGAGAACTGAATATGAATCAGAGTGAGGTGTTGACTTAAAACCCCCTGTTGGTAACTAATTTAGAAACTTGAGCAATAATTTAAAATATGACCCTCCACTTTATCAAGCCCTTTAAAAGGACAACTTCAGAAGAAATGCACACATTCCAATAGTATTTGGCAGCAGTTCATTGGCATAAGAAATGATGACCATCTGCACCTGGTGGCAGACCACCAAAAAGCCTAATGAGCGCCCTGCAGCCTGGGCACAGTAGGGCTGGCCATCTTCAGTAGGTAGACAAAGGAGATGCTGTTTGCTTCTTGTTCACTTTATTTTAAATGGCTACTTTCATGGATCAAATGAGTTCTATGATTTAGGTTTTAACATTTTAAAGCTGTAATTAGGCTTTATCTCCAGCTATTTTTATAGCTTATACCTAATATACCTATTCATGCGCAAAGGTGTAGGATTTATGTTTTCTCAAGAGTAGAAAATACTATAATAATGGCTTAATTTTGGTGATGGCCTGTTTTAAAACTATTTTCTTATACTTGTAGAAATATTGGCAGAGTTGCTGTGGGAAAAAAAGAGTATTTATCATTTATTACCTACTGAAAATGATGTATCTTTCCTGATGAAATCTGTAGTCATGATGAACAGTAATTAGAAAAGCATGAAAGTTTTCTTAGGTTTTAGATTCTATAAAGGTTATAAAGAATTGACTCATAGTTCTGCCAGCTAGAGAAAGCATTTTGCTTGATTATAACTTGAAGTTTTATTATAGTTTTATTTTTTGATACAAAATGTGAATGTGCAAAATGCAAAGCTTTGAATTTGTTTATGATCTGGTTAACCCAGTGAATGAAGAACAAACTGTAATTTTATATAACAATCATTTGAAGTAAAGTTTATAAACCATTAGCAATAAAAAAAATCTATCTACTACAAAATGAAACTTGAAATGTAATGTGTTCCTTAAAATCATTAAAATCAATGATTGTGCGATCATCTCTGAATGAGAAGGGCTATGAACACTGCTTTAAATAGGTCATTCTATTTGGAAGAGGTGTTGGAATTTCTTAGAAAGGGCCTAAGCATTAGACAGAAGTTCAAACCTTGGTTTTCTCTACTCGTACAGACTTTCTCAAGGGCCCCATTGCTACCTGTTGTTTCACTGGTTCCCTGGAAAGACCCGTAACTTAATAAAAACTTATCTCAAGACTCAGGCTTATTACAGCATAGGATTCATGCTGTGAACAACAAAGGAGAACCAAACATAGGCTTTCCTATTCATGTAATGCAGGAATTGTACGAACATACCTTTCTCTAAACTACAGGGTATTGTGTGATGTCATTGCTCAGGAAACTCCATTGGATTCCAAAGTTGTTACAGAGAACTGTTCACATTTCTTCTATATGACCAACCATGGTAAGGACCTCAAACAAAGTACCAGGTACCGAGGCCTGAATCCATGTGTTAGTTTTAACACGTTGGTAGCCTGGATTATCATCAGGTGCCGCATGAGACTAATGGACAGACACTTCTCAATAACTTCTAAACATTGCAGTAACTTAGTTCTCAGTTTGACTAAGTGTCATCAAGACCACAGATTTAACTGGAAATGGTACAGTAGGCCTGCTACATTCCCCTTTTGTCACACAGTTACTGTGGAAGTTAGAAAAGATAGAGGGCCTGCAAGATATAACAGAGCACCTACCCAAAAGACGGCAGGCTTCTCCTTTCTAACCATGAAGTTTACTGCCTTCTCCATTCTAACCAATTACAATTGCTGCCTGTGGTAACTCTCCCTTTGAAGAAAGGAAAATACAGGCATTCTCAGATGAAGGAAACCTGAAAGAATGTGAAAAACAAATCTCAGCAGTTAGTATTTTCTTTCTATGTCCTAGTGAATTGTTTTGTGTAAAGAGGCTACAATGCAGCTGCACTATAGATAGAAGGTTGATTAGGATAGAAGAGACATAATAAAAGTACTTTGGGGGGATATTTGATCTTTTTAATTAACAAAGATTATATTAGTCGTAGTGGTAGTAGCACTGTGTGTATCTGTGTGTGTGTGTCTGTGTCTGTGTAAGATGTATGTGAGTGCAGGCTTCCATGCCACAGGACATATAGAATAGCTTTGTGGAGTCAGTTCTTTCCTTTCACCTCTAGGTGGGTTCCAAGGATTGAACTTGGGTCACCAGACTTGAGTGGCATGGTTAGAGAGGAGAAACTTGCCACCTTTTGGGTTGGTGTTCTGTTTAATCTATTGCTGCTTTCAAGACTTGTTTTTCATTTTCAGGAGTTTGATTATAAGGCATGGCTTTATTTGGATTTGTCTTATTTGAGATTCTGTTTGCTCTGTGGTTTGTTGGTTTGTGTCTTTTACCAAATTTGAGGAGTCTCAGCATTATGTCTTTGAATACTTTTCCAGCTTTCTCCTTGATTTTTGGAGATCTAATGATACAAATGCTGATTCTTTTGTTATTGTAGCCCTGCAGGTCCCAATGCTCTTGGGTCAACCTATAGTCTATTTTATCTTTATTGTTTAAATAGGGAAAAGTCTATTGATTTTTCCCCCCTCAAATTCAGTATTGCTATCCTCTATTGTCTTCAACTTCCTGTTGAACCTATTAACCTGATTTAACAAATTTGTATGAGTGAATTTTTTATTTTAATTCTGTAAGTACTATTTGGTTCCTTTTAAAATAATTTATGTTTCCATTGTTGAAAATCTGTATATTTCACTTGTTTCAAGAGCCTTTTAAAATGACTGTATTTTTGTGGTTGCTTTTTAATTCATGTCTAATAATTCCAGTATCTGATCTATCTCAGTGTTATTGTTAGAAGACTATCTCTACTCATTCGGGTTTTCGTTTTCTTGATTCTTGATAATATTTTTAAAATCTCATTAAGGGAACTGGAGAGATGGCTCAGCAGTTAGGAGCACTGACTGCTCTTACAGAGGACCTGGGTTCCATTCCCAACCCCCACATAGCTGCTAACAACCATCTGTAACTCCAATTTCAGGGGATCCAACGCCCTCGTCTGACCTCCTTGGGCATTACATGACACAGGTGCATTTACATGCAGGCAATACACTCATACACATAAAATAAAAAAGAATAATACTTTTTTTTTAAGCTCAGATTAAAGAACTGG
>NW_008357993.1:3587943-3615141 GCF_000622305.1 Nannospalax galili | reverse complement strand
AAATAATTTATGTTTCCATTGTTGAAAATCTGTATATTTCACTTGTTTCAAGAGCCTTTTAAAATGACTGTATTTTTGTGGTTGCTTTTTAATTCATGTCTAATAATTCCAGTATCTGATCTATCTCAGTGTTATTGTTAGAAGACTATCTCTACTCATTCGGGTTTTCGTTTTCTTGATTCTTGATAATATTTTTAAAATCTCATTAAGGGAACTGGAGAGATGGCTCAGCAGTTAGGAGCACTGACTGCTCTTACAGAGGACCTGGGTTCCATTCCCAACCCCCACATAGCTGCTAACAACCATCTGTAACTCCAATTTCAGGGGATCCAACGCCCTCGTCTGACCTCCTTGGGCATTACATGACACAGGTGCATTTACATGCAGGCAATACACTCATACACATAAAATAAAAAAGAATAATACTTTTTTTTTAAGCTCAGATTAAAGAACTGGAGAGACGGCTCTGGTTAAGAGCACCCACTGCTCTTGCAGAGGACCTGGGTTCGATTCCCAGTACCCACATGGCAGCTAACAACCGTCCGTAAACTCCAGTTCCAATTCCAGGGGAATCCAATGCTCTCTTCTGACTCCATGGGCATTGCATGACACAGGTGCACCTACACATAAATATATTCATAAAAATATACACATAAAAATAATAAAAAGAAAACAAAAACAAAAAATAAAACAGAAAAAAAACTCAGATTAAGTTAATCAATAAACTGAACATCCAATTTAATCTGTTTTATTAGAAGACTTCAGGTCCTTTTAAAATTTTTTCTTTTTTGCAAAGCAGTCACCTTATTTAGATTTAGCTTTCAAATTCCAGCATTGGTGGTGGCCTATGATTTCACTGCTAGTCTAATTTTTCGAGCCTTTTTGGCGGCATTGTGTTTTGCTGGTGTGTTTGGAGCCATTTAACTTACAATTTTCTTTTTAGTGCTGCTTCAGGGCATGGAGTTGTCCTGGGCTGGGCTGCCAGGTGTTTCTCACTATGGAGAAAAGGGTCTCAGGCCTATGGCTTGTTTAGTAGGATTTCCCTGACTGTGAGCAACAGAGAGCTCTTCCTGAGCTGTGGCTTAGGCTTATAGTACTTGGATTTCTTCTCCCAATATTCTCCAGCTGCTCTCTTGTCTTTAGTATTCTAATGTAATCTCAGATCACCACAGACAAAGAGCCTTTCCAGGCTAGCCTGCATTTTCTAGCAGTATTTCCCCTGCTGAAGCAGCCTAGCTACTTTGTATTCTTTGGTTAAGGAGTGAGATGTCAGGCCAGCAGGGACAGAGGCTTCTCAGGCATGTTTGCTTATTGCTCTGCCCCTCCTCCCTCCAGTTTTTAGTTCATGGCCAGTTCATTATTTCTTTGTGGGCCAAGTGGTCTAAGGTCTGACTGAGAAAGAGAGTCCTTCCCTTAGCTGCTTCTTGCTTGCTAGGTTTCTCTCGGTCCCTCCTAGATAGTGTTGGGCTCATTTCATGGTGTTTACGACTCCAAGTAACCTCAGGGAAGGATGGTCCTACCTGCTCTTCCTTGTCTTGTCTAGGTAGGCTGGATGATTTCTTTTGTTGTGTGGATAGGACAGAAGGCAGCTTACTGCTATGATGTTCCCTTATTCCTCAACTGCCCAACTGGTTTGCCTTGCTCCTACCCACTTTTAACAGTACTTGGCTTGCCTTGTGCATTATCACCAGGGTTTATGATACTGTGTGCTTGGCTAAGTTTGTCATAGGTTGAAAAGGTACATTTCTAGTTTCCCACCATACAGTGCTCTCTTTTAAGATCTTTTTGGCTCTACCATATTTATTTATCTAGATTAATTCCATTTATTTATATACCTTTACCAAAATTATTTTCTACTTTTTTTTAGATTTACTATACTTTTATTTATGTGGGAGGGAGGGTATATGTGCACATATGTATGAGAATGGTCACGGAGGCCAGAAGACAACAAATCCCTTAGAGCTGGGATTGCAGTCATTAGTGAGCCACTCAAAGTGGGTGCTGGAACCAAACTTTAGTCCCTAACCACTGTGCTGTCTTTCCAACTTTTCTAATTTTTTTTTTGGTTTTTTAAAATTATTTTATTATCTAGACTAAGAACTCAAAAAGAGGAAACCCCAAATTTCTCCAATAGTAATATTCTCATCCATACAGAAAGGGAAATTCCTTTTATTTCAGAGACTTGGGAAACTTGTTATATCTGAGAAAAATAACCACATATTTGCACTAAATACATTAATCATCATCATCATCATTAATCATCCTACTTATAACTTCCTCCCATGTATTTTAAGTAAAACATAACTGACAAGTTTATGTTTCCCCCAAAACCATGCATAATGGACCTAACCAATTGAATGGCATGTATAAGATGCATACAGAGTGACAATCAGCTTCCTCTTTGGCCATTAGCATTAAGTACATAATGATAAATTTCAAGAGATACAGGAACCTAAATAGTACAAAACTGGGGCAAAGAACAGTCACATTTAGAAAAAAATTTGTTAGTTACTGCAATCCCCATCTTAACCCTTTTCTTGCTTTTTCTTTTTCTTTCTGATTTTGGATTTTTTGAAACAGGGTCTCCATGCAGCCCCAGATGGCCTGAAACTCCTTATATAGACCAGGCTACCCTCAATCTCACAGAGATCCACCTGCTTCTGCCTCTCAAGTGCTAAGATTAAGGGTGTGTGCCACCATACCCAGTTAACCTTTCCCTAAAAAGATCTAATCCATAATTTAAAGCCATTGTCAGAATCCAAATTAGTTTTATCTTCAGGAGTAATATGGGGGCTTGAGAGAGGGATCAGTAGTTAAGAGAACAGGCTGCTCTTACAAAGGACCTAGGTTCGAATCCCAGCACCCACATGACAGCTAACAACCATCTGTAACCCCAGCTCCAGGGGATCTAACATCCTCTTCTGGCTTCCCAAGGGCACTGCATGCGATGGGTACCCTTACATACATACAGGCATAACACATAAAATGAAAAATAAAGGTTTTTTTTTAAAGAATAATGTATGTTACTTCTTTTGATGTTCACCCTTATCAGTACCCAGTTTTATAGCCAGAAGGAATTCTGAAGTTTGCCCTTTTCAACCTGAGAGATAATGTAAGTGGACTGAACTGACCTCCATGTAACAACAACAAAAAAAGGAATTGAACCTTTAAACTGTGCAGGTAATCTAGGAAAGCAGAACAAAATCTGCCTTCCTTTACTTTTTTAAAAATTTTTATTAAATTTTGTGGTATTTCATACAGAATATCTCAAACAATCTGAATCATCTTTATAGCCCTGTCCCCACCAGAACTCTCCCAGAGCTCCCCACCCACTGGAACCCATATACTCTGTCCTAAGTGTTAAGTCCCACTGTGTCAAGTCAGTGTCCCAAGGCATTCCCCAGTGCAAGTCCATCCACTTGTGGTTGAGTCAGAACCCTCTCATCTGTCTGCCCAAACATCTATCATTTTCTTTTTTTTAAAACAGAGCATAGGGTAGGAATTTATTTACAGAGGAGTGGGTACCCACCTTTTACAGCTGCACTGGAAAGTCCACACTCAAATATAGATCCTGTGACTTCCTACAGCTGCAGAAAATGGTGAGAGAGGTGCCTCCTGGCATTCTTGGCTTAAATATCCTTAGCCCCTCCCCCACATGTAGCTAAGGTCAACTGATTGGGTGAGAGGGGTAACTGACTCCCCCTCAACTCCTTGATGAGTGTGGGAAGAAGGTATGACTATAACTTGCCAACATAGTGGTTGGAGGACACTTCCAGGTAACACTCCACCCCTTCCTCTGGCTCTTACATTCTTTCTGCCAACCTCTTCCATAAAAGTCCCTGAGCCTTGGAGGGGGTGGTAGGCGTGGGATGATCTTCCTTCTATTGTGGCAAGGCACTGAACTTTTGGGTTTCTGCCTCATCACTTATCCATGGGCTATTGGCCCATTTCAGTGTGATTCTATCTGCTATTATAATACAAACAGCAAGAAGCTATAGTCACACCTCTGGAAAAATGTGTTGAAAATTGCCTCTCTTCGGAATTTAAAAAAAAAAAAAAAGAAAAAGAAAAGAAGAAAGAAACTTTTAATCCAAAAGTTAAAAAATAGGGATTTTAGTATGGGAAACTTTTTAATTTATTGAGCTTTTTAATAAATAGTACTTTATTTTTTAGCATCTTTTATCTTTGTTCATATTAACTAACAAATTTCTGAAAGCCAGAAGTTTAAGAAATAAGTTTGGATTGGCAAGTTTTCATACTGTTTTGCTCTGGAATAGGCTGCGAAGGTTAGACTGACTATTAACTTCTAAATCTCTGTTACTTTCCTAAAATTTTCATTTTTCTAGCTTTGAAAGTTTTAGATGAACCATGAAAAATAGATATGATTGTTTGAATACATTTCTTGCCAGTAACTTTGAGTAACATTATTCATATTTTCTTACATAATTATC
This sequence comes from Nannospalax galili, assembly GCF_000622305.1. Classification (NCBI taxonomy): domain Eukaryota; kingdom Metazoa; phylum Chordata; class Mammalia; order Rodentia; family Spalacidae; genus Nannospalax; species Nannospalax galili. Next base: position 3,610,690 of record NW_008357993.1, on the reverse strand, counting down.
ATTTTTCCTAAAAGTATATTATTTCAAAGATTTATCATATTCATAAATTTAATTTAATTTCTAATAAATGAAAATAATGAGACTATTGAATGTAATCTGACAAATTTTACCTTGCAAGCAATTTTTTCTATCACAAATATTTAAATAATTCACTGTTTAAAAATATATTACCTTTGGCCGGGCATGGTGGTGCATGCCTTTAATCCCAGCACTTGGGAGGCAGAGGCAGGCGGATCTCTGTGAGTTTGAGGCCAGCCTGGTCTATATAGTGTGTTCCAGGCCAGCTGGAGCTACTGGGAGACCCTGTCTCAAAAAAGAGAGAGAGAGGTACAAATGGCCAATGAAAAATAAGATGAGTATTTATACATAAAACTTAGGTGTATAAATATATGATATATACAAAACAAAATAAATTAAGAATATAAAAAACAAATTAGTGGTTAGCTATTAATCCAGCAACCTGTATGGGACAAACTCTAGAAAATGAGACTAGCCATGTGCCTCAAAGGGGTACCTTTACTTCTGTTCTTCTGTTCCTTGTATTTCCTAAATTGATGACTTGCATTTTGATCTTTGTCTCAGATTGGGCTTCTGGAATAACTCAGACTAACACATAGCCATGTCTCCTTCACATCCAGGTTACTAGAATCAGCTGTCTTAACTCACTAGAGGGCAGGGAGTCCATTTCAACTGTTCCTTCCTTTTCCCCATCTCACGCACACATCAGCTCAATGAATAAATACTGATTACTAACAGAGCCATTAGAAGGTACATTGAGAATTCAGTACATTCAAGTGACAACTGAAATCCTTAACCTTCAGCCCACACTTTCCAAGTATTATTGAAGTACAGAATTTCCAATTCCCAAGTATATTCAAAATAAATTTGTTCCTGGACACTATTATTAATCTTGTCTTCAATTATTTCATTGTCATCACTTACTTTGCATTTTAGTCTGTTACCTGTGAGAAGCTGGTATTCTATGAAATATTAAATACCCAGTAATAAAAAACATTAAACCTATAGAATTTGTAAATATTTTTATTCTCCAGTGTGTGATAGGAATTTTTCATCAAATATGTAATTTGTAAGTGTGGCAATTATGATAAAGAGAAGTAACCTGTAAAAGTTACTTTTACATATTTATTTTCAGTTTTCAGTATTTTTTATTTTATGTTTTTTATGTGTATGAGTGTATTGTCTGCATGCATGTAAATGCATCTGTGTCACGCAGTACCCACAGAAGTCAGAAGACAGTGTTGGACCTCCTGGAACTGGAGTTACAGACAGTTGTTAGCTGTCATATGGGTACTGGGAATCGAACCCAGGTCCTCTGCAAGAGCACTCAGTGCTCTTAACCACTAAGCCATCTCTCCAGCCCCATGATTTTAGTATCTTAAACCCACTTATAATATAGTTATTTATTAATTTATTTTAAACATATCATTAAAATAATAATCATCATGCTTGCTATTATCAATCCTAGGTCCCTAAAGTCATTATTATGATCAGCTACGTGTATGAAGATTACCCATAGTTTCTTCTTATCAATATTTGAATACATATAGACTCCAAGGGTTTTGTTTTTGTTTTTGTTTTGTTTTTGGTCTTTCTGAGACAGGGTCTCCCTGTAGCCCCAGGCTGATTTGGAACTCAGTATTTAGACCAGGCTGGCCTTGAACTCACAGAGATCTGCCTGGCTCTGCCTCCCAAGTGCTAGGTATTTAACTTATAAAGAAATGACCAAGTACTAATACGGCTTTACTATAGGTGAATCACCTAGATATATCATTGACAACACTTATTAAAGGCTTCAACAGAGTCGCCCATAAAATATCCAAAAAAAGGCCAGGCGTGGTGGTGTACGCCTTTAATCCCAGCACTTGGGAGGCAGAGGCAGGTGGATCTCTGTGAGTTCAAGGCCAGCCTGGTCTACATAGTGAGTTCCAGGACAGCTGGGGCTGCAGGGAGACCCTGTCTCAAAAAGTTATATATATATATACAAAGAGAGAGAGAAACACCAAACCAAACTTCCCTTAAAAAAACCCAAAAACTTATTAAAAACTTCAGTTGAAAACTGACAGTTTTTTATTCAGTTGAGAATGCCTATCCTGCCATTTTTTTCTTCCTAGAAAATCAGGACCATTACCAATTAAGCAGTTACATTTTTAGAAAAAGTTCTATATTCCCTTGATTATAATAATTCAATGAATATACTGGGATGCTACTAAGTAAAGGAATAAAATTTGAAGATTAGAATAATAGTTGCCATTGTTTCTGAATGTTATAATAAAAATTAAGATGTGATATATTTTAGAAAGTTATAAATATCACAATTTATTGTTACTTCCTTTAGTTTAACCACTTATGTATACAAAGATACATGGTTGCTACATTGTTTCAGATATTTTCAGAAAGATTTGTTTGTGAAAACTGATGAAAGGAATGCTAATTTATTTTAAATTGGGCATATAGTGCACACTTTGTAACTCTACAGTTTGGCATGTATTGGCTTTCTGGAAATGACACTCATTTTTCATGTGTGTGGGTGGGCATCCAGTACACAAAAAAGTGGCATGCCATTTAGTCAGACCACAGATGTGTGGATTGTTGTTTGAGCCTCCAGTTCACCTAGCTAATACAGTATTCTAAGGTATACAATTTAAACTCTAAGGAGTGTTGTAGCCTGTGTATAATGTCCTTTGACTGATCTCTGTAACACAGTATCGTATGTTCGTATCATATGTTGAAGCTAGGAGAGGAGACACAGGGTGAGCATCTTAGCTTTGTCACCTGTACATCTGACCACAGACAGGCTTGTTTTTTCAATGGCTCACAGTGGAAAGTTTCATCTAAACTTCTTGCTTTTCATTATCTACTGTGATAAACTCGAAAATAAGTATATTAACACTTCTGCCTTGCGGACTCTAATATTCTTTGATGAGTAACATTGATAACATATTATGGAGGGTGGTCGGATTAAACCATTAGTGCTACTCAATGGACAAAATCAATTTTTTTAATTAAAAATCAACTTTGTGGATATGTAATTTACATCTAAAATTTTGCTTAGCAGGTTTGTAGAGCTATCTCAGTTGATAAAGTTCCTGCTGTGTAAGCCTAAGGACCCAAGTTCAAATCCCCAGAACCCATAGAAAAAGTGGTGTGTGGCTGCATGTGACTGTAATTCCAGCACTAGGGAGACAGAGACAGGTGAATTCCTGGAGCCTACTGGGTGGCTAGTCTAGCCAGTCAGTTCTGGGTTCAGTGAGAAACCTTTTCTCCAACAATAAGTTAGAGACTGATTGAGGAAGACACACCATGTCAACCTTTGGCCTCTACCCATGAACTGCATTCCTGCATGAACAAATGCACAGCCATGCAGAAACACATACATCATACATGTCCTATACACATATGTACACAAAAAAATATGGAAAGAATTTAAATGTATAAATGACTTATCAAGAAATTGGGGGCTAAAGAGTTCCAGACTTTATGAGAAACTTCCAAATTATTTTCCAAAATGACAATGTGTGTGTGTCTGTGTGAGATTTTTCAGGTTCATCAATAATATATTAGGCTCTAAAACCTTACAACTTCATATTGCTCTTTAAAATTTTAGGGTGGGAGTAGAACAGTGATCAAAGACTTGTATAGCACATGAGTCTGTAAATTCAGTTCCCGGGAATGAACACACACACACACACACACACACACACACACACGCACGCATGCACGCGCACACTTCAGTATTGTAATGAATGTGAAGTGCTGTCTTACCATGGTTAATTATATATATATGTTGCTGATGACTAGTGATGTTAAGCCCTTTGTGATGTGTCTGTACGTTGTTTTCCATCTTTTGTTAAGTTGTTTTTTTTTATAATTTCTTGAAATTTAGTAGGTTTTGAGATGTGAGTTCTATATATGTTCTGCATACAGATTTATTATTTGGTAGAAATATTGTAAAATGTTCTCCCAATTTGTAATTTGCCTTTCATTTTATACATTATGGTTGAAAACATGAATGCTTCTAAGTTTGAGGAAATGCAGTTTTTATTTCTTATATCTAAGAAATCTTTGCTTATTCATGTCCTGTAAAGCTCCTCTTCTCCGTTTTCTTTTAATCTTCATAGCTTTAACTTAACATTTATACTGAAATATTATTTATGTAAATTGCCTTTTGAAAATAAAGGTGGCCTGAGCCAGGTGTGGTGGCACATACTTTTAATCCCAGCCCTCGGAAGGCAGAGGCAGGCAGATCTCTGGGAGATCAATGCCAGCCTGGTCTACATTGCCCCGAAGCTGGGGATACAGGGAGACCCTGTCTCAGAAAACAAAACCAAACAAAGGTGGCCTGTGTTTGGTTTGCCTATCAGAGGGTGATAATTGAGTGTCACATAAATTTCCTAAAGATAAACTACTTCAAATGACTGTCAAAGGATATTTTTAAAGCATTTGCATTTATATTTTTACTTCAAGATATTTGGTTACCTATTATGACTCATAGAAGAAGTCATAACTTTATTTCTATCTAATGAGAGAAATTATCCTCCAGTGTGAATACGATCCTAAATACTGAATGGCATATTGAACTCTGTTCTGTTGCATCCTCCTCTTCTCATCTGTCTCCTTTTTCCCCATTAGCTTCCTTACCTTCTTTCTGCTCTAACTTTTTTCTTGCTTCCTTTCATTTTCCTTCTTCCTTTTAAAGTAACCTATTCATTTTTCTAACATCATAATTTGTGTGATTTAATAGCTCTGTGTTTTTACATGCTAATGTGCTCCCTGTGTAGTAGTCAGTTCCTGAACTTGAAGGAGATGCTTTTCTACAATACCATATTTGCATCACCAGTATTGCACATCCTACTGGTATTGTAATTGATGTTTGTTTCTTTGTTATATCACAGAAAATAATGCCAAAAAGATATGGGACTATGTACATGGTCATAGAAAGCTATAATTCATACTGTTTTTATGTATAAAAACTGGCTCTTAGTAATGTGGGCATGTTAAAATGAGTTTTAAGAACAAATGAAAATTGATCATTTTGGATTGTAACATGAAACTGTAATTTGCTATGACAAAACTTAAACTTTTTTTAATGGAGGGTGGGTAAAAAGTACACCTTCTGTTTTACTTACATGTATACCGTCATTTTGAAGGCTATAATTTCTGACAGAAGTTTGCTACAGTATAGGTTTTGATAGCCAATTGAGTAGTAACTATTCTCAAATCTGTTTTGTAGCATCTTGAAGTCACAGCTTCTTAGTATGCTAATGATTATACTTAGTGGACTATCCTCCTTAGATTTATTTTCCATTATTTCCTCGAGTGAATTTTTTAGGAAATGTATTCCTGATTGGACTAAACAACCATTTCTTTTTGCTATAGGATAAGAAATGGATTCTCAATCATGAAGATGTCACATTGGGAGAATTACTAGGCAAGGTATGTAATCAGCTGAGCTAAATAGCCAAAATCTTTCTATTTATCATGAACTTTACATTGTTGTTCAAAGCTTTTTTTAATATTCCAGTACACAGCAAGGAATGTATACATTAATCCAGAAGAACACAGTATCATATCTCTTTAAAATCCTACAACATTCACTGATGTAGATGTGTGATACTCTTGGAAAGGCATGTGGATGATTCTGTCTGTAAAAATAGTGTATACATTACACTTAAAGGGCTAAAGCCATAGTGATTTTATTACAATGTAATAAAACCAAAATTATTAAATGCAGGTTTAAAAAGAAACTGTGAAGTAGTGAAAGTTTAAATAAACACCTAGTTATCTTACTTTGTTTCCAGTTATATATGGTTGTCCAGAAAAAATAGGCATGTTCATGAAATTATAGTTTATAACACCAAATTTTAATAAAAAATAATGTGAACAAGAGACCAAGGAGACGGTTCAGGGAATAAAGGCACTTTTATCAAGCCTGACCACCTGAACTCAATATCCTACATGGTAGAAGAGAACTGACTCCTACAAGTTGTCCTCTGACCACCACACATGTGCCTTGGCAGGTATACAGCCCTGCACCCACACACTAAATAAATAAATGTAAATTTAGAAATAATGACGTAGAGAAAATGTGCTTCATCTTAAATACCTGTTTTGTAACTAGCTCCATTAGTGGTCAGAGCGAACTGTTCAGCAGTTCCATAAAGTTTTTTTCTTCTAATCTAGTTGGATGCTTCCTCCAAGTCATAGCCATATTATATGTTATTTATAACAATAACAACAGACATTTGATAATTAGTCAAATAGACTACTTACAAATTATTCTCATAATTTAATTTATGTTCTGGTGAAAAATACTAGCTTGTCACTATAATCAGGAATGTTTCTCTATAAAGTTTGAATTGAATTTAGCTTCATGATGTACTATGAAAACTGTACAATTCAGTTAATTTTGGGAAAGTTTTCATACATAACTTATAAGTGATCGGTACTAGACTCAATTCAGGTCCTGCATTTTAAGTAAAATAATAAATTATGATTCTTTATTTACTTAAATGTAAACTTGGTGACTTGAGCATGTTTCCCAATTTTATGAAAACCTGTAATATATGCTAAGACAGTATATCTTTGTGGAGGCCATCTCCTTCACAGGACTCTTAGCACTTACTATTTTAAATTATCTTTTCTAAGTGGAAGCATAAATTTGCTATTGGAAAAAAGATTTTATTTGCTAATACACTTTTTATTAAGGTTATTCTGAAGAGTCTTAAGCTAAAAGGAGAGGCTATGTTTATTTATTCTTAGATGGTCTCATAATTCTTAAGAAAACAATTCTGAAGAATATTATTTAGAAGCTGGGCGTGGTGGCACATGCCTTTAATCCCACCACTTGGGAGGCAGAGGCAGGTGGAGCTCTGTGAGTTCAAGCCAGCCTCATCTACATAGTGAGTTCCTAAAAAAAAAAAAAAAAAAAAAAAAAAAAAAAAAAAAAAAAAATTATTATTTAGTATTGCTGTGGTAGGCTATAGCAATGATTTAGTCATAAGTTATTACAAAGAAACTAATTTCCATGAAAGTTTAATTAAATAATTTCAAAACTAAATCACTTATTGAAATGCGGACAATAAATTACCGAGGACATATTTTTCAGTACTAAATAAAAATATTTTAATTAAAAAAATTTGTGTACACTGTAGTGTATGACTTATCAGCAAGAATTTAGCTTCTTACAAGGACTGTTTCTAAGAATAATTACTTTTTCAATGACTAAACATGAAAGTCTCAATAAATTTAGCCATTTTAAAGAAAGTACTTTTTAAGAGATGTTGTTTAGCTTAATTTTGTCTGATATTTTTAAATGATGGAACATAATTTATCATTTAAAATTATACTACTCTTCCTGAATATTTACAATATACTGAGAATTCAATTGCTTATGAGAGCACATGAATGGTTAAAAGAGAGCTAAACTTTAGAGTTTAGGAGTAATTAATGAGTAATGACAAAAACTAATCTTTTTGTTTAGAACTATAGCCTTAGGCTGCATTTGCTGAGTAGCCAACATTCAGTAGGTACTGTATTCAGCCATCCTGTATTTACTGTATGTCTCTGATAAACCAGGCCCTCTCTTTGGTGTTTGGCAGACTCAGTGAACAAGCAGGCAAAATCCCTTGCATTTACCATGCTTCTGCTCTTACTAGCAAGGAAAAGACAGGTAATAAGAAGCATTTTAAATAGGTAAAGTTTTATAGCGTTAGAGGACACTAAGTTCTATGAAAAGTGTAAAGGATTTGGGAATGCTGTTAGTCAAAGCTGGTTCTTAAAAAGAAATCTAGTCAAATCTTATTAAGATGATTTGATTAAAAACTTGAATGAAACAAGCTGTTTAGTCATGTAGACAGCTGGCAATCAGGGTTCTAGACAGAGTGAATAACCCATGCAAAACTCACCTGCTGAATAAGGGATCCAGATTGGCAGTAACTGAGCAAGCAAAAGGGGGAATGTGGAAGGAGAGGAAGTTAGTGAGATGGTGAGGATATAGATCGCACAGCTCTTGATTGGCCATTGTAATACCTTTGACTTTTATTGTGAATGAAAAGGAGAGCTGGTGGGTGATTTTTTCAGTGGAGAAGCATGATTATACTTTTGAAAAGGTCTCTGAGTTAAAAATAGGCTCCTGACTTGAAAGGTTAGGAGAAAATTGTACATACCTCACTGAAAAATGATATTAAAACAAGGTTGTTGTGGCAAGGGGGTAGTGAATTTTAGATACATTTCTGAAGCTGAACCAGTTGAATATCTTGATGGATGCTGTGGGGATTGAGAGAAAGAGGTAACTTAGCTTTAAGTGTAGCAGGTTTCTGGAACAAAACTAGAAGTTTTTGGTACATTGAATTTGTCTGTTAGATTTCTGCAGAAAGATGATAGAAGATATTTGAACAACATGTATTGAGGTTAAAAGAGATGTCTATTCCAGAATATAAATAGAGTAATTCTTGTACAGAGGTAGTTTTTAAGAGCATAAGAACAGATAGGTCCAATGAGGGAGTGGGTCTAGATAAAGGAGGGTAAGAACTGATTCCTGGTCACTTAGCCTATTCCAGCACTAATAGGCTAGGGGAAATAAAAGCAGCCCTCGAAGGAGGTTGAGAAGAAACCACCAATTAGGAAGGCAGAACCCCAGGAGCTGTTACGATGCCAAGAGCAGAAGGTATTCCAAGGAGGAAACAGTGATGCGGGGGTCAAATGCTTGGTGAGAAGTACTTGAAATGCCAATGGAGATTTAACTGCTGGATTTGGCAATAATGTCACTGATAATAAGGCTCACAGTTTTGTTGAAATGCTTTATGTGAAAAATTGGTTGGAACGGATTTAAGAGAGAATGAGGAGAAGCATGAGATCATAAGAATATAGCTGAAGTTTTTCCTCAGAAGGAAGCAGCGATGCAGAGTATTTGCATCAAAAGAAATATTTTATGTTGTTTAACCTGAGAGAAATAACAGTATGTTAATTTATAGTTGACAATGGTGTAGTTGAAGATGTTGGGATTTGAGAGAGTTATGCTACATCAAAGTGAGAAAGAATGAGATAGTTCACAATGGAAGGAAGACTGACAGAAATACAGTGTCTCGTTTTTAACACAGGGAGGAAGATTGGCAGTCACAGAAATATGTAGCTGGGAGTCCAGGAGTTGTTTAGAACATGTCCGTTTCTTTTTTCAGAGAAGTAGGAAGCAACGTCATTAGCTAAGAATGATAGGGGAAGACTTGAAAAGAGAGAAGCCGGCAAACCAGTCATCCAGAAGACTGGGAGTACAAATGTCATCCTGAGCCACATTAAGGGACCCTTAAACATTGTTTATGAATTTATAGTTGAATCAGTCAGCAGGGTTATGGTTTTTCTCTAGTCATGTTTGAGTAGACTGTATTTGGGGTTTAATCAGGGCTGTGAATTTGCCAAGGGAGTGCTACAGATTAAGAAAGGAGTGAAGATGATGAAAGTATATGGTAAGTATCTGAAATTATTGACCATGGAATTTGAGGTCAAAAGGAGGAAAGGATATTATTCTTACAGAGTTAAAAATTGTTACAGATGCATACTAGAGGACATTAGAAAAATGAGAGCCAGACAGAAGATAAGGTGAATGAGGGCGATATTATGGAAGATTTACATTATTGGTCTTAGCGATGTTAGGATATGACCCTAGAAATTACATGGATTATAAGAGCATTGGAAGAGAGACATCTAAAAAATGAAGTTTGAAGTGTTAAAAGCACTTTTAAATGTCTATTGAAGTAATCAAAAGTTGCTACCGATGTAACACCTGGTAGTGATAGTGACATGTGAGTTCGAACTGTCAGTGAACAAAAGAAAATAGTTTCTGTAGGTGACAGGCACGTGTAGGATAGTGGGAAACAGATGAATGACAGTCTCAAAGCTAGGAACATTTAAGAACATAGATGCAGAATGCTTTAAAGGCAGTAATAAGAACCTAAGGGAATGCTAAAACACTTTTGTGGTAAGGTGTTAGCCTTATTGATCTTTTCTGTAGTGTCAAGTCCTTTTTTTCTGAGGACCGTAAATAGGGCATTATATCAAAATAGATGCTGCCATACTATTAGGAATGTTCATGCATTTGATAAACTTTAGGTCACCATTGGTGATATTAATGCTTGAGTAGGCACCTTTGTCCTCGGTACCTTTCAGCATTGACAACCTGTGATAGTTGACACATTATCATCTGCCGGGGTTTTGCCTCCTTTCACCCCATTCTTCCACTTTTCTCCAGCAGACATGGTTATGAGGATCAATAGTGAGCCCTCTGATTCTTTCTCTTATCTTTAATCATGATGATATTTTCATTTAATAAAGTATAGTGCTTAAGGGATGAAATGGAGTAGGTGTAAGGAAACATACATTTTTTGACAGTATAGATATCTCCTTTTGTTGCAGCCAGGAGATAATAAGGCTTTCTCTAGCAAAGATTAACCTGACAGTATTCTGCTGGATGAAGAAATGATTGCTCATATTTATTAAAATTAGAAATTTGTGATAAACAACACAGTAATTTGGTTAACTCAAAATGCTTCATTTCTTGCTTACTTGTTTTTTAGCAAAGATTTGTGTTCTATCCATGCATACTAAACAATGATTATATTTTTATTTTCAGGGGAATTTTGGTGAAGTATATAAAGGCACACTAAAGGATAAAACTCCTGTAGCTGTTAAAACGTGTAAAGAAGATCTTCCTCAGGAACTAAAAATAAAATTTTTGCAAGAAGCCAAGTGAGTTCTCTGAAATAATACTAAATGTGTTTATAAGTCATTATAGCATATTTATTATTAATTATCATTATCAGATATTTAAGTTATTGGTAAATTAACTATATCAAGTACATATAAAAATGCAAATATAATTTGGACAGAGTATGATGGGTGGACATATGCGTGGGTGGAGAGTGAATGAAGGGTGGATAGGCAGGTGAATGCAAAGAAGGGCAAAAAGGAGAACAGAGGTGGCGGTGAGGGAACACAGCCCATAGTATGCATCACTTGATGTTCATCTCCATTTATAATCTAAAAATACCAATGGCAGTAGATTAAAGTTAATATTAAGTACTTAACATACATACAGTCTGAAGAATAAAGTTGTAAACTCTTTTTCATGTACACTAATGGAAATTCAGCTGATAAAAGTCTTGCTACTATAATTGAAATTCACAACTTATTGTTACAGTTATCAGTATTTTTAAGGTGAAAGGCTATGTCTAGCATAAGTTTAAAGAAATTTTCTACTTTTTAACTTGTTTTATTGCAAAGTAAAGAGCTTAATTTCTTCTTTTTAAGTGAAATTATGCAGTGTGACATTAAAAACATAAATTTTATCCATTCAAATTTCTGAGTATTCTTCCTACACTTCAGAGTTAAATATTTATATAGTGAGTGTTGTCTGAGATCATGCTGGCTATCTTATGCAATTTCTTCACTACTATACTTCAACCTAAGAAACGATATTTTGTTTTAAAGTCAAACATTCTGAAACTTACATTTTAATTTCTACTACAAATTACAATATCTACGTTATTGACAGAATATTTTATCTCTAGAAATTTTCCTTATTTTTTTAAATTATTTTTTAATAACCACATAATTAGAAGAAGCATTTCATTACAACAGCGTTGACATAGTCAATAACAATTTCCAGAGCTAAGCTGCATCTCTTTCAAAATTGGCTGTAAAATTTTAGGTTCACAGTTGAATTAATACAGTTATACTTGGGCTGGAGAGATGGCTCAGTGGTTAAGAACACTGGTTGTTCTTGCGGAAGACCCGGTCTGAATTCCAGCACCCACGTGGCAGCTAACAGCTGTCTGTAACTCCAGTCCCAGGGCATCTGACAGCCTCTTCTGACCTCAATGAGCATTGCATGAAATGGATGTACTTACCTACATGCAGGCACTACACACATATACATAAAATAAAAATAATAAATAAAAATTTTAAAAATACAGTTATACAATACTGTACTCAATATAAACCCTAGCAGACATAAAATTAAATGAGGTTTTAACCTTTAAAAAAGATCTCCACTTTATTTTAAAATATACTGTTTCATACAGAAAAACTCATTTTTAATGCAGTTAATGCTTAGATGTTTGCACATGTGTCTTCTAAGCTCTATGTATCTGATTATTACTAATCACATTTGATTACTTTCTGAGATCCTTGGCACCAGAGCATGGATATAAAGTCATCAGATAGATTTCAATGGTAATTTTTTCACATCTACTAATTAACAAGCAAATTTTTATGCTTCTTCCTCAAATATAACTCATTTTTTATTTATTGATTTTTGTGTGTGTGTATTTCATACAGAACATCCCAAACAATTTTATTCATCTATATACCCACATCCCAAGTGGCACCCTCCCATAGTCTCCCTCCCCACTGCAGCCCATATACTCTGTCATCCCTGTTACTGTCCACAGTGTTGCCAATGCCCCTAGCCGTTCCCCAGTTCTTGTCCATCCGCTGAGTCTAGTCAGCCTATCTGGAGTTCCTTGTTTTAGGAAGATCAGTTCTTCTTCATATAGCAGCAAGCAGTTGCCAGTATTCCTTTAGATAAGATTGGGGTCTGCTGTTCATTTTCCCAGTTCAATGCTTTGTTACTGTCTGGGAGTCTCTTGGGCCACCCTGGCCAACAACTCAAAGGACAGTATCTCCTGTCCGGCATTGTTTCTTGTTATGTAGACTTTAGCTAGACACGTGGACTCTTAAAGAATTATATTGATCCCTTTAACCTTTGGTTATACTTTCCTTTTGGGTATTTAAGACCATGCAGTTGGCCCAAATAAATCTCATTTTTACTCTTAAGGTCATTTGAGGACCTGTTCCTCAGGGGTCACGTGAGCTTGGGAGGAACCCTGGCCCCTTTCTTTTACTAGTTCCACTTATGTGAAGATAAGTCAAAGGTCCTACTTGACCCTGGTTGGCTTCACTTGGAAGCATGGAGGAAATTATTCCACTGTGTTGACCCTTCTCTTTGTAGACTGGACACTGGTTCAAGTCCATCTGGTGGGGTCTCCATGGCGTCCTTGATCAGGAGGACAGTTGACTCACCACAGTTATAGGACATTTTGAGAGATGCTCCATAGTCCCCAGGAACTTAGTCAACCTTGGAGGGCAAGGAGCAAAAATTGTCCCTCTGACCAAATTAGTGCAGGCCTGAAAGTATGGCTGTTAAACATCCAATAAGGTTAATTCCACCAGCCTGGTACTTCTAATTACCATGTACTATGTAGATAAAGCTTAGGCAAAGATCAAAGTATCTCAAATAAACCTTGACTAGACATGTATTATGTTCCTTGAGCTAGTTGTATGTATAATTTGTCAGTAAGTTGTTGGACTAATATGGTTCCCTATGATTTTTTTAAAACTAGCTAGGCATTATTTTATCTCTTGCATTGTCTAACCCTTCCACCGTGGTTTCCCCATTTAAAGTGTCCCCATTTTTCCCATTTCACCTTTAATAATACCCTTCTCCTATGGTCCCATCTCTCTTGAGCTCCTTCTTTCCCTTTATCCCCAAGGTTCCTTGTATAACCTTCCCTCCCCCCTCCCCTTAAAATAACCCAATTTTTTATCCCTTATTTCCTACTGTTCTTCTCTTTCAGATTTCTTTCTTTTCCTTTACTTCCTTGGTTCCTTTTCATTATCCTGGTTCCTGTAGTTATATCTGGATACATACTCGCTTATAAGGATCTGGTGCTAGGATCCACATATGAGGGAGAACATAGGTCATGTGTTTTTCTGAGTCTGTGTTACTTCATTTAGTTTAACAGTTTCTAGTTCCATTCATTTACCTGTAAATTTCATGATTCCATCTTTCTTTATTGATGAGTGAAACTCCATCATATAAATTAACCACATTCTCATTATCCACTCATCAGTTGTGGGACACTTAGGTGGCTTCCATCTCTTAGCTATTGTGAAAAGAGCAGCAACAAACATGGATTTACAAGTGTCCCTGAAATAGGATGAATTCTTTAGGTATATGCCAAGGAGTGGTATGACTGGGTCAAACTCTAGGTTCATTTTTAGTTTTTTAAGATTTCTCCACACTGCTTTCAATAGGGGTTGAACAAATTTGCTATCCCACCAGCAGGGCCCACCAGCAGGGGAGCATTCCCCTTTCCCCACTTCCTCGCCAACATTTGGTATCATTTATTTTCTTCATCTTAGCCAGTCTGACTGGTAGGAAGAAATCTTAAAGTGGTTTTAATTCACATTTCCCTAATTATTAATGATGTTGAACACCTTTAAGATGCTTTTTAGCCATCTTTATTTCTTCTTTTGAGAACTCTCTGTTCAGTTCCTTACCCCTTGTATTTGAGTTACTTCCATTCTTGATTCTTTGTTTTTTGAGTTTGTTGTATATCCTGGATGTTAAACCTCTGTCAGATGTGTGGCTGGTGAAGATTTTCTCCCATTCTGTGGGTTTTCTCTTCTCTTTCTTGGTTGCTTCTTTTGATGTACAGAAGCTTTTAGTTTAATGAGGTCCCATTTGTTGATTGTTGGCCTCGTTTCCTGAGCAATCGGTGTCTCAATTAGAAAATCCTTTCCTACCCCTATATCTTGTAGGTTGTTGCCAATATTTTCTTCCAACAGTTTCAGAGTTTCAGGCTTCATATTGAGGTCTTTCATTCATTTGGCATTGACTTTTGTGCAAGGTGAAAGATAGGGGCTTAGTTTCATTCTTGTACAGTGGAGATCCAGTTTTGCCAGCATCATTTGCTGAACATGCTGTCTTTCCTCCAGTGAATATTCTTGGCCCCTTTGTCAAATATCAGGTGGCTGAAATTGCATGTACTCATATTTGAGTCTTCAATTTTGTTTCATTGATCTACAGGTCTATTTTTGTGCCAATACTGTGTGGTTTTTATGACTAAGCTCTGTTGCATAGATTAAAATCTGCTATAGTAATCCCCCCAACATTGCTCTTAGTGCTCAGGGTTGCTTTGGCTACCTGATGTATTTTGTGCTTCCATATGAATCTTAGGATGTTTTTTTCCAATTCTGTGAAGAATGTCATGGGGATTTTGATTGGCATTGCATTGAATCTATAACTGGCTTTTGTAAGGATGGTCATTTTCACAATATTAATTCTTCCAATCCATGAGCATGGGAGGTCCTTCCATCTTCTGATGTCTTCCTCAATCTCTTTCTTTAAAGATATAAAATTTTCATTAAAATTCAAAGATTTGATGTCTTTGGTCCGGTTTATTCTGAGATATTTTATTTTATTGCTGGTATTGTGAAAGGAAGTGTTTCCATGTACTCTATCTGATTGCTTGTTATTGGTATATAGAAAGGCTAGAGGCTTTTGTAGATTAATTTTGTAACCTGCCACTTGCTGAAAGTGTTCACCATTTCTCAGTGTTTTCTGGTGGAATTTTTGGCTTCCCTTAGATATAATATCATATCATCTGCAAAAAGGGATAATATGATCTCTTCTTTTTAAATTATTGCTCCTATAATTTCCTTTTCTTGTCTTATTGCTCTTGTAAGAGTTTCAAGCACTATGTTTAAAAGAAGTGGAGCTAGTGGACAGCCTTGTCTGGTTCCTGATTTTAATGGGAATGCTTCCAGTTTTTATCCATTTAAAATGATGTTGGCTGTGGGCTTGTTGTGTATGGCTTTAATTCTGTTGAGGTATGTTCCCTCCAGTCCAATTCCCTGTAGGACTTTGAACATAAATGCATGTTGAATTTTGTCAAAGGCCTTCTCTGCATCTATTGAGATGACCATGTGGTTCTTGTCTTTGAGTCCATTTACATGATTTATGAAGTTGATTGACTTACATATATTGAATCATCCCTGCATCTCTGGAATAAATCCAACTTGATCATGGTGAATGATCTTTTTGATGTTTGTCTGTATGCGGTTTGCAAGTATTTTCTTGAGAATTTTTGTATCTATGTTCATTAAAGATATAGATCTATAGTTTCTTTTTTTGGTTGTATCTTTGCCTGGCTTTAGATTTAGATTAATGATGGTCTTATAGAAGGAAATTGGAAGTTCTCCCTCCACTTCTATCTTTTTGAATAAATTAAGTAGTATTGGACATAGATCTTCTTTAAATGTCTGGTAGAATTCTGCTGTAAATCCAAAGTGGTCCTCGCTTTTTTTAGTAGGGAGGTTTTGTATTGCTGTTTCAATTTCCTTATGTGTTATAGGTCAGTTTAAGCTGTTGATCTCTTCTTGGTTTAGTTTTGGTGGTTCCCATGATATTAGGTTTTCAAATTTAGTGGCGTATAGGTTTTTAAAGTATTCCCTTGTAATGTTCTGGATCTTTTTGGTGTCTGTTTTGATCTTTCCCCTTTCATCTTTGATTTTGTTGATTTGGAGGTGCTCTTTCTTTCTTTGGTTAATTGGGCTAGGGGTCTGTTCATCTTGTTTAACTAAATGTTTATACCAGGGTAGAAAGTGCTCTGGGGGAAATGAATCTCTTTTTAGCCCTTGCTTGGAGTCCTATTAATGATTCTTTCTTACTTTATAACCTCTCATGAAATTGTGCCTTCATATGAACTACTCAGTGCTGATTCAGTGTAAGCCTTTGTTAACAGTTTTTTACTCAATTAGTTTTAACTTTTTGCTTCATTTTTCAGAACTATTGTTTCTGCCATCTACAATATATTATGTAGCAAAATTTTACCAGTATGGGATAATCTGGGGGTGGGTAGTGACTAAAACTAGATATTGTGAAGGAAGTTGAATGTGTTATTTCTGTGTATGTGGGCGTTAAGCATTCAGAGTGAGTACCAATTTTAAAATAAATTGCCTTATTTGCACTCATATCCTGTTGCCCATGTTTATCAATACCCATTTATATGCATCTCATTTTGCGTAATTTGGGGCCATACTAATATTTTTATTAAATTGTGATTAAAGCATGTGCTACTTGCACACATCATTATCATAAATGAAGTCTTGTATTAGTCAACTGACAGAAATCTATGTACTTTTCTCTCATCCAGAATTCTCAAGCAATATGATCACCCCAATATTGTTAAACTTATAGGCGTGTGTACACAAAGGCAGCCCGTCTACATCATTATGGAGCTGGTCCCAGGTAATGCGATTTGAGAGGTTTGCTTGATGACATTTTAATGTTATATTTTATTACTTTTTCATGTTTAGTCTCTTTGATTTCCCCTTCTAAAGTTTCCAAGGAGTTTTGCATAACATTTTCCTGATAACAAAGCTTGTATATACACTCAATGTTTATGTAGGCTATAATATGTTGCTGTTTTCAAGAAAATGTCAGCCAACATTTCTTGAGGCAGATTTATTAGAGTATAGTTGCAAGTGGAGTTCAGTTACATATAGTGTTTATGTATGAAAAGTTGTGCAGAAAAATTTGTCATTGGTATACCTTGATGACACTGCAACTGCCCCTTATATTTAGTTTTGTGTCATTTTCCAAACACATTGCTAAGTAGCCTCGTTTTTTATTATATAAAACATTTGCATTGTACTTTGGGGTCATTTGTGAACTATGTGCTTCCTTCATATGTGGACCAATAAAGGATTATCTATCTGGGAATTTTCTCCAGAGACTTTCCTGACTCCAGGTCTCTTAGTTAACAATTTTTGACAATAAACAAGGACAACCTCAATCTGTCATAGTATGTTTAAAGTTTTTCTCATTATCCATGCAAAAATACAGAGGTAAACTTTGATATTGATAAGGTTTTCAGTGTTTAATAACTAAAAAGGGTTTGCTTTACCTTTTCAGTTTCTTCTTTAATTACTTATTTGATTAGAATAAATGTAAAGGAATATGAAAAATGTTTGTGATTTTAATTTAAATTCTTAGAGTACACCTAATATTGTATATACCCTATAAAATATGGCCTATATTAATGCTTCCACTATTTAGGATTATTTCTTCTATCTTATCATACTACATTGCTTGCTACTCAAATATCCCAAATACTACCATATAACTGCCGGACACATAGATTATTACTCACTTCATCCTCATTGAAATGCATTTTCTGTGTTAGGCCTGATTTGCACTTCTCTGAACTATAGATGAATAGGTATAATCTAAAAATTTGGAGACAATTGAGTAGTAGATAGTTATAATTAGAATAGGATATTTAAACATAAACATAGGGACACTCACATGGGTACAGATGGAGCCTTTGTTCACTAAGGAATGCTACCTAGACACTTAGATTTGGGAGGTAGGCAAACTTGAAGAAAAGTGACTCTTGTTACTGTGGGCCATCAAAACTCATGATTGTAAAATGTAGATGGCATGTCTAAGTTGAATAAAACAAATGATAGTTTTGTACAGAAGCAGGCATGTATTCATCTAAGTGCTGGCAAGTAACCTCTGCTACAACTTTTTTTTACATGTAATTAAAGATAAAAAATTAAACATGCAAGTCTTCTACTCAGCATTGTAATTATATTTCAGTACTAATTTGTTGTTGACAGTCCCCCCCACAGGAAGAAATGCTTAATGTAGGGACTTTGAATTTTCTTTTTTAAATCCTCTATAATTATAGGAAAATCATTCAACAGCAATGCTTCAAGTCTTGGCTTTTTCTTGTAATATAACTTGTGATGAGATTATTGTGTCATAGTCGCCTGTATACATCTTCCTTCACCTCATATTGACTATAAAGTATTCTGTTTTGTAAAACTTACATAGTTTATCCAGTCTGTATTCTAGTTATGTATGCTCTGCTCTTTCCTTTTTATCTTCCCTTTTCTTTACTTTTTCTCTTTCTTTTTTGCAAACAGTGCTCAATCATTTTACCCTTGTTGTGAACTTGTTTAGAAATAAGATTAAAAACTTAGAAGTAGGATTGTTGGATCCAACTGAATGTGTACATTTAATTGATAGATTGCTTTATAACAAATTTTCACTGTAAGAGTTTTAAGTAACTCATTTATTACTTCACAGTAGTGTAGGTTAGAAGTTGAACCAAGCTCAGCTGAATTCTCTGAGGCCAATGTCAAAATGTCATGCTTATCTGGACACCCTAGAGACTAATCTGCAACCAGGCTTATTCAGATATTGGCAGGTCCTTTGCCTTGTGACTGTTCACCTGAGCCTCTCATTTCTTTTTGGTGTGTCATCCATGTCACTTCATAGCACAGTCATGCCAAATCCTTCAAGTGTTTTAGATTTCCCTGACTTACACTTATATTACTAGCTGGAGAATTTATATGAAATCAGGCCTATCTAGACAATTTCCCTATATTAAGGTCAACTCTGCCATGTGACCAAACATATTCATGAGATTGGCATCTAATCATGTTCTTAAGAGCTAAGGATTAGGGTAACACATGTTTGAGAAGCTATCAAGTCCTGCCTACCTTAAGAAATTTTGCTAAATTTTCTCAAAGACTAGTTGTAGTGTGGAATCTAAACTCTATTCATGAACTTTTCATATCAAGTTACGTGAAATCCCATGATTGATATATAATAAAATGTTATCTTTTTACCCAGACATGATTCTGCAGTATCACAATTGAATCATTTTGAAAATACCAGGTCATTAGGCTGCACACATCTTTCAGAGAGTGATATAGTTCATTATACAGTATCAAAAGAGCTTGTTCATTAATGCACAGTTAGTCTCATTAGAAAAGCAATATGACACCCTTAAATTCATGGTAGCAGTTACATACTTTCTAAAATTTTAATTCTGTTTTGAAAGCTTGGATTTTATCACTGGCCTTAAAACTTAGCTTTTTTTTTTGAAGAGTCAAGGTTACTTAATTCATTTTTAATAAAATGACTGCAAAACATATTAATTTTTTCTCTCTCTTTTTCAAAACAGGCTTAATGATATGTAACTGATGCACAATAAAGAGTAGCATGTATAAAGTATGTATATATTGACATTTGTATAATCCTTTGAAAGCCTTGCCTCAGTCAAGGCACTGAACAGCTCTCTCACTCCCATATTTCTCATGACTTTGTGGCTCCTTCCTGACCTTTCTACAGCATCCCAGTCAACTGATCTGCCACTTGTCACTGATAGTTAATATTTCTTAGAGTTTTATGTAAAGGGAATTATACATTATTTTTCATTTTTGTCCAGTCCATAATTAAATTTGTCCAATCTCATAATTATATGAGAGTAACCCATTTTTATTTAACATACAAAATAATGGGTTTCATCATGACATTTTCATACATATATGTTGTACCCTGCTCATATTTATCCCTTGCTTTCTCTGCCCCTCCCCCTTCATCAGTCCCTTTCAACCCCCTCAAATACTTCTGCTTCTGCTTTCATGTCATATATTCATATAGTTAAATTTAGATTCTGTATCTGTGAGAAAAAATGTGTGATACTTCATTTCCCCCATTACCTCTAATTCTCCACCTCCTTCTCCCCTGCACCTCATAATCCATGTTTTGATGTATATCACAGTCCAGTCCTTTGTATTGCTGAGTAGAATTCCATTTTATGAATACATTATAGTCCATCCATCCAGCAGTTGATAGATGTGAACATTCATGTGCTTTGTTTATCTTGGAACTTTGAGTAGATAGAATGGTTCATATGACATTTATGTTTGAAATTTTAAGAAATTACCAAATTGCTTTAAAAGCAATCATTATACATTCCTTATAACATTTTATGAGAGTTCTGCTTTTTCCACATCCTCCTCAACACTTGGTCTTTCTTTAGCCTTTCTAATATTTCTATAGAGGTTGTTCGCTTGCTTGGTTTTGTTTGTTTTCTTTTGCTTTTGTTTTGTTTTGTGGCAGAATCTCACTATGTAGCCCTGCCTCGCTATACAGACCAAGATGACCTTGAACGCAGAGATTTGATGTTTCGGCCCCCAATGTGCTAGGATTAAAAGTGCCACCACACCAGTTTTGTTTTGGCTTGAATTTACTTTTCCTTGGTGACTAAGAATGTTTACTCTCTTTCATATACTTTGGGGTGGGGCATTTCTTCAACTTCTTTGATCTAGTGTCTTTTCAAATAACTTACCTACTTTTAAAATTGGGTTGTTTGCTTTTTGTAATTAAGTCTTGGTTCTTTCATATTTTGATGTATGTGCTTTTTCTGTTGGTTTCTACCTTTTATTTTCTTAACAGTGTCTTTTGAAGAGCAGATGTTTTTAATTTTGATGAAATATAATTTATGTTTTATGAATCATGCTTTTGATGGTATATCTAAGAAATCTTTGAACACAAGGCTACAAAGATTTTCCTCTTCCATTTAATTTTTTTTAAGTTGCAAACTTTTAGAATGTATATTCGACTCTAATCAGTTTATGGTATTTTTTTGTTATTTAATGAATAAATATACTGAAGTTCATATTTTTAGCATGATGTCCTGTTGTTCCAGTACCACTTGTTTCAGTTACTAGATATTTTCTCCCTTCTTGTCTTTTTAGCTTTATATAAAATTCACTTATCATATACATGTGAATCTATTTTTTAACTCTTTTTCCTGGCACTTGTTTGTTTTTCTTCATGCTGGCATCACAGTAGCTTAATAGCAGTAGCTTAACAAATCTTGACCCCAGAATTAGTGCACATATTTTATATAAGGCCAGAAATCATATAAGTATGTTACAGAGAAGAATCTAGAGGAAATCTCTGGGAAATGGACCTTGGATAATGAGTTTTATAGATGTTACATCATTCAAGACACAAAAGAAAAAACTAAAAAAAAAAATGGAGCTATGGCAATTTAAAAATTCTCACAGGAAAAGAAGCAGTCAACAAAAAGAAACAATTAGCCTAAGGATTGAGAAAAGTGTAGGTAAACCAATATATGATAAAGGATTAATACCCAAAGTTGACAGAATTCAAAGAACCCGACAGTAAAAAAACAACTTTAATCAAAGTGGACAGAATAGACATTTATCTAAAGAAGACATAAAAATAGCTAACAAGTATATAAAAGATGCTCAAGATATTAGCTATGCTATACAAAACAGCAGTACAATACCCACCCATTAGTATGACTGTTATCAGATAAGTCAAAAGATAACAAATGTTGGCAAGAATGTGATGAGAAAGAAACTGAGTTCCTGGGAATGCACTTTCTCTCTCTAGGCATAACACTGTAGCAAGGACATTGTCGCCTACTTCATAAAGCTCACATGCTCTCCTGTGTTTATTGTCGCATCATTCACAATAGCAGAGGTACAGATAGCAATGCAACCTGATTATCTGTTGGTGAGATAATGAACAAAGAAAATATGGTACATACGTATACTGAGTATACAGCGCTAGAAAATAATGAGTTTTTGCTATTTACTATACATGCATGAGCCTAGAGAAAATTGTACCTTGTTAACTAAGACATAGAAAGAAAATACTATATCACACATATGTAGAAAAAATAAAATAGTGGTTATAAATAGGAGCTGTAGTCAGAGGATACAAAGAATTAGTATGAACAAGCCGAAGGATTTGATGAAAAGTATAGGTAACGGAATTGTATCATATATGGGATTTATGCTAGATGATTATATTTTAGCTGCTCTTGAAAATGGAAAAGTAATGAAAACGGATAGGTTCATTTGCTTCACTATAGTAACCATATTTCTATCTAGATATACCTAATGATTCCTTGTTGTCTACCTAAAGAGTTTGTGTTTGTGGGTGTGTTTGTATACTCAGAGTTACTTAATACATAATGTCTTCAGATCATTTGATACTTTTTTGCCTTATTTGGGTGTTAAAGGTCCTTTCTATTTTCAAATTACTTTTCCA
>NW_008357993.1:3570668-3587862 GCF_000622305.1 Nannospalax galili | reverse complement strand
TTTATACATTAATTTGGACTAAGACTACTTAACAGTATTGAATTTTTTAATGGACTAATAGATATGATATGTCTCTGTAGATTAAGTAAAATGATCGCTCTAATCTCTCAGAACTTTAACACAAACACTGAAGTGTCCCCTGTCACTGATTCTTAACCTAATCCTAGATTTCTGTAGCTAGGAATGACCTCAGAACATATTTGGAAACCTAACATTTATCTTCCATTTTTCCCTTCATTTGTGAATGTTTTGTTTGTATATTTTAATTTTTAGTTTTATGAGCTCTTTTTCCTTATTGAACACTAGAATGTCTAGAGTAAATGTATCTAATTTTTCAGCCATGACTTATTAGTCAACAATATGTAACTATTACAAAATGCCTGAAAGAATCAACTTACAAAGGAAACATTTGGTTTAGATTACAGTTTGGGAGATTTCAGTCCATGAATGATTCACCTTGTTGCTTTTGTTGTATGGTGCATTTTATGGCAGGATCCCAGGCCTAAACAAAGTACTCACCTCAAAGGAACAGAGGAGAGAGAAGACAGGCAGGAATCCTAATGTCCTTTACAAGGCTACCCCTGTCCCATTACCTAACTTCATGTAATAACCTACTTTACTTGTTAAAGTTTCCACCACATTCCAGTTGGCATCAAGATGGAGCCCAAGATCTTAGCACTCGGTTGCAAAGTATAGGAACTATGATTTTTACACTTTTTTCTTGAATATTTTAAACATTTTATAGCAGACTCTCATATTACTTCAAAATAGTATCTCTCTCTTTTCTATTTTATAAAAGCCATGATTAAAATATAGTCAGGTAGTCTTTTTTCTTATATGATTAGAACAGTAACATGTTTCTTGTTATCTCCATTTTAAAATAAGCTACATGAGATTCAGAGAGAGCTTGAAGTGACTCATTAACACCAATTAAATAGAAAATGTAGAAACTATGCCCTTTCTGCTTCTTTTATTATGTCATATTTATAAATGGTTGAAATCTATAAGCCTTTTTTGAAATGAAAATTTTAATAAAATGCCCATTAAGGTACTCTGTGAGTGAATACATTCCGCCATTTTTCAACTTGTGTATAAATAATTAAATAGCTTATTTAAATAAATGGGTAAATTTTGAGTTACTTTTCTTATTGGGTATGAAGTTATAAAGGGAAGATTTAGAAAATTGGTAAGTTCAAATAAAGATCTAAAACTGCATAGTATCTAGTATGCAGTCTGTTCCTAAAATGTATTATGCAAAGATTTAATATGCCCCTGTTCTTGTCAGACAACTGAGCCCTCTAGAATCATAAATCCAAAATATATTTTGTAACATAGTAACATCTGAGATTATAAGTATTTGAAAATTCCAATTTAAAATGAATATTCCTAGGTGATCTTGTCTTCATTTGAATGATTCCTTGAATTATAAATACTTTACTTGCTTGTTTTCTGACTTTCAGATAGATAAAATCAAAAGTCAGTTCTAAATGGCAGTGAGAAACATTAAGCACAGAGAAACAGAAAAGATTTGAGTTTAAAATGACCCTTACTTTGCAGACAGTGTATTTATTTTTCAGAATTCAGATGAATGCAAGATGTTTATTTAAGTGACACTCCACAGCCTTAAGTAATGCTCACAGTCCAGTGACTGTTACTTGTTTTCATATATGTGGTTAAATTAGAACTGTCATAGACAGTAGGTAGGATGGACAGCTGACTGAGCACCTGAACTGCCCAGCACAACAACCTTGGGTAAAGTTAATTAAAAACTGTCAGTCTCCACTCATTTACCTAGGGTTTTTTGACTCTGCCTCCTTTTTGACCTGGCTGTTTCTTTTGAGTTCATAACTTGATGGAAGTGAGCCCATTCTCAGATCACATTAGATACATGACCCTTGACAACCCTCAAACTCATATGAATTTTAAGATAAGTTACAGCTTTGAAATGCTTAGAATCATTGTAGAGTTTTCTCTGGAGTTTAGACATTGTGAAAATATATCTCACATTGATAATATGATGTCCTATTTATGATTTAAAACAGAAGAGTAAGTTCATTCAGTTTAATATAAACTGATGATTTGGGGCTACAAATCCAGATATGGTTATTAATATTCATCTCATAAATATCTTTTTGCTTCCAGAATAAATCTTTTGCTTGCCAGAATTCTTTCTTTTAATTATTCAATTCCGTTTGTACTTTCTATAGTCAACTTTTCACTGTTTTTTTGCCAGAAGAGTAAATTACTTTTAAAAATAAACATTTTACCCTTGTTCATTTTGAAATTTAATATTTCTTACTTGATTTTCACTATCAACTTCAGTCGTGTGTTGTGTGCCCTCACTGCTATAGATTATATAGGCAGTCACTAGAAATGACAGTTCTAGCTTATTTGGTAACTAAGAACCTGTGTTTTGACTCTGGATGCTTGCCTATCATTTGTTTCTTTCACTCTTTATAAATACAGAAAGGACAAAGGCAACAAAAAATATATGAAATTGGCTCCTGACTCACTGAAAGAGAGCCTCAAAATATGACTTGGCACCTTGCCTTACATAAATTTAATCTATTGCCAGTTGAATATCATTCCAGAGTAGTCAATTTTTAGTCAAGAAAAAGAATTCTAAACTTACGACTTGCAATTGGTATGTTTAGTTGAATTTTGTTGTTGTTTTGAGATGGACTGTCATTGTGTAGCTCTCGCTAGCCTACAACTCATTTTGTAGGACAAACTGGCCTCAAACTCGCGCACATACACCTGCCTCTGCCTCTAGAATGCTGGGGATTACAGGTGTGAACTAGGATGCCTGTTTGTTTGTTTTAAGATAGGGTCTCTCTTTAGCTCCACCTGGCCTGAATTCACTATGTAGACCAGGCTAGCCTTATTCTCACAGACATCAGTCTGCCTCTGCTACTTGAGTGCTGGGATTAAAGGCATGCACCACCATGCCTAGAACCCTGTGTGAAGTTTTTAATGTTAAAAATAAATTGCTAACAAATCCCCAATTGTGTGAAATTTGTGTTTTTTGGATATGGTAGAATTTTTTATAAAACAAGTTTAATATTACCTAAATTAATATAATTATAAATTGATGCACTGAAAGTTTCAATCTGAGAGAATTATCCTTTTACATGTAACCGATATTGCAATTTAGATATTTGCCTTTATTTTAGAATTTGAGCATGAGTGGTCATAGTTGCTATTTATTTCACAGTTAATACTTTTGATATAATGTAAGATGTTTGTAAAGCAACTTTAGAAAGTCAGCATCTTTAGCCAGGCATGCTGGTGTTAGTCTCAGCCCTTGGGAGGCAGAGGCTGGCTGATCTCCTTGAGTTCAAGGCCAGCCTGGTCTACATAGTGAGTTCCAGGCCATCTGGGGCTACAGGGAGACCCTGCCTCAAAAAAGATTTAAAAAAGGAAGGAAAGGAAGGAGGAAGGAAGGAAGGAGGAAGGAGGACGGAAGGAAGGAGGAAGGAAGGAAGGAAAGAAGGAGGGAGGGAGGGAAGGAAGGAAGAAGGGGAGGGAGGGAGGGAAGGAAGGAAGGAAGGAAGGAAGGAAGGGAGGAAGGGAGGAAGGAAGGAAGTCAGCATCTTTAAACCTGTGCCTCCTTTGTTAGCCCTATTTGCTGTTTAATAACCAAAAAGAAATACAAATGAAATAGTTGAAACTGGTCATCTTTCCGTGCATTCATAATTGATATTCTTTACATTGGAGTTATTTAATTTACATGTGACATAAATCAGTAACCTATTCCATCCCTGCCTCTATCCTGTTCTTCTAGAGCCTACCACTCCCCTCTACCTCTAAATGACAGTTCCAGCTTATTTGGTAACTAAGTACCCATGTTTTAAAAATAAATAAATAAATAAATAAATAAATAAATAAATAAATAAATAGCTATGACTACATTACTAGTCTGGAAAGTGACTTTAAGGTGCCTAGGGTTTTGTTTTTCTTGTAAGTGAGCAAATGTTGATATGCTACAGTGAACATCAAGTTTCCAGGGTCTATTCAAATCACATATGAGCAGCATTACTCATGTGCTCTTGTGTTCTCTCTTCATGGCACATGTACCAATGAGTAAGCACCTCCTGCAGAGACAGCAGGTGTCGAACAGCACAGCATAGCACATTCTCTGGGCCTACTCTTGCCTTCAGCTTCTGTTTTTAAAATGACTTAATGGTACTTGAAGGTACTTAATGATTGAAAGGAGAATGTAGGAGTTATGACTACATTTGTGTCCTTGCACATAAATAAGTATCTCTTGATTTCCTAATGAGTTTTATCGTTGCTTTGGAGACCATCATTTTTATGTATACTTTCAAAAGTCTGAAAATTGCCAGAGATAAATGAAGTTTTTCTTAAATGGTAGGAAAGATTACTTTGCTGTTGACAGTCTACCTGTATTTGATACAAAGTAGAACTAATAAAACTATGATGAAAGTACCTGAAATAAAAAATGAATTTTATGTTAAATGGCTTGTTTTCACCAACAAATAGATTTCCCAATAGCATACCCAATGCATATTAATCTGGAAATGCCTATTAGTATGAGATTTTTGTTTTACTAGAGTTATAAAGAAAACAGTTACTAAAACAGTTGGGAGTCTATACTATCAAAGACATTAAAATTACCCAAATCAAAGTTTTTGTATGCGCCATTCAAGGCAAATTTGAAAAGTATATACATGTATATTGTTTTATTTCTTTACTTTCACTGAAATACTGTGGATATTCAGATTCTATTGTGTAGGTACCAGACAAAGGCCTTTTGTCAGCATTAAACAAAGGTATTATAATACTACTCTTCCTTAAATTTGTTTTGGTAGAGTAATAAAAAACTCAAATACATATGAATAGGGGAAGGTTTCTATCCATCTGGCCTCAGCCCTCACCCATGTGGGTTTGGTAGCAAAAAGAGTAGGGAGTAACAGCCCTCTAAAATAATAATGGTATGTGATATAGATGTAAGGGAGAATCAGAAACTGGGGAGTGGAGTGGAGAAAAGAGATGAGGCCAGACTGCATGTGAGAGGACATTTCACAGCATTTCTTCTTGATCATTCCCCTGGGAACTTTGCTATCAGCAGGACTAGCCTCCTGGCAGTCAAAGTGGCAGTAGCATTGAAAGGGATGCTCTCGGTATAAAGAGCAGAGTGTTTAAGTAATCTTCAATAAGTGAGTCTCATATCACAGAATATTTCTGCCCCCCAAGTATTATCCCACTCTTGCGAAAATGACCAGTCTTACCAACCAGGTCCCCAATCTCAGCTGATTGATGTTGATCCAGGATTTCCTAAAGATAGCAACCCAGAGAAGGGCAAGTCTCATAGCTCATAATAGCTGCTCCTGACAGCTCCCATCTGCATGAGGTTGTCAGTGTATGCACACTTGATGCAGCATTCTCTTCAGTCCTGTTTTTTGTTTGTTTGTTTGTTGTTGTTGTTTGTTTGTTTTTGGCCAGGGTGCTTTTGGAACTCCTGGAGGGTGAGTGTGCTTGAGCTGGCAAGAGACAAAACACTTATTCCTCTTTTATCTGTACATTGTATCTAATTCTTGTACATTATCCTCTGCATTCAGAAACAATATCCTGGAAAAATCTGGACTCTGCAAGTTTGTCAAAGACATGAACCTTATACATTAATATTTATGAAGTTCAATCACTGTACGTAGAAATACCAGTATTTTTTCAGTGGAATATTACTTAAACATTTTTAAAACTAGATGTTCTATTGGGTTTTTCAGTCATTTCTTTAAAAAATTATTGAATGTCTACTATGTATGCTAAATGAAGGGGATACAGTAATGAAGAAAATTGAACAAAGAAGGCTTTTACAAAAAGCAAAAGTATAACTCTATTCTCGGAAATAGGTATTGTATGCAATAGACTGGATGGTGTGATAAAAGTGAAGGTAGAAGGAGAAGTCTAGAAATTATTGAGTGGAGGTTTTAGAAAGAAAACCTCAGTGTGGGTGATACAGTGAGGGACCCCAAGCAGGTGTATTTCAGAAGCTAAGCTCCCAGGCTTCCTGGAGCAGCAGGAGGAGGGAGAAGATGAAGTAAAAAAAAGTGCCAGGAAATGGCGTGGAGAAGAAATGGGACTTCAATTAAGCAAAACCTTGAAGATCAGAATAAGGATTTACGTCAGTTTGAGTTATGTGTGATAATTACTTTGAAATGAACATGCTGGGCTTCTGCTGTCCTTCTGTCAAGGGTAAATAATGTAAATAGAATGCTTATGACAAATTTAATGGAAAATATGGAGAATCATTAGGTCTGTAAGTCTGTTTTATTCTGTCAAATGGACAAAGCATATGTTTAATTTTGCTTTTTCTTCCTTCTTTTTTAAAAACTTTGAATAAACTTTAAAGGGAGAGTTCAGTGTTCTAGTTTCTTCATATACATTTTGTGTCCTGCAAGATTAGCTAATTCTGAAACTCTGTTACACATTTTTTCTTTTTT
The DNA here is from genome assembly GCF_000622305.1 of Nannospalax galili. NCBI lineage: Eukaryota > Metazoa > Chordata > Mammalia > Rodentia > Spalacidae > Nannospalax > Nannospalax galili. Next base: position 3,581,398 of record NW_008357993.1, on the reverse strand, counting down.
CATTATTCATCAGCTTTCTGTCATATTTCATGTGTCTCTTCTATTTAAGTGCTTCTTTTTTTCACCTTACACATTTTCAGATACTGTACAGTACAAAACATCTCTGCAAATTCATCATGAGGGATGCACTTTGTATTAAGCACTATATAGCCTCTTGTCAGTGAAAATGTGAAAATATTAGAAACTGTCGTTATAATAACATTTTGTGTATGTGGAAATTTCCTCCTCTTTATTAACCTTTCTGTGAAACTGAAGTTGATTGTCATTGTTACTATTTATAGATATACATTTCAATTCAGGAAAATATGATTCAGTGCCTGACACAGCTGTGCCCGAGATTGAGCGGCTAATAAAACACTTAGAAAATGAAATCTTTACCTAGAAGAATAAATTTGCCTGTATTTTTCTGGGTCACACTTGAGAAAACAACATCTGCATTCAGAACGAAAGGCTTTATCCAACAGTCAGTGACTGAAGAGCAGCTTTCTGTTAGCAGCTCTAGCAGTGTTATAACCCAGAAGAGGACACATTTGAACAATTCCAGCTTAGTACTTGTGTCAGACTTGTTTTTCCATTCTTTGGTGTTAATATGTCTGTATGAGTAGTGTTTGTCACATTGTTAATAGACACTTCTAAATAAATTTATCCTTTAAAATGCTATTTGCTGCCAGCAAGTAGATTTCTATTTTTTCTATGTTGGCTACAATAAATTCAGGAAGAAATTCCTCCTACCTTTCTGCAGTTAACAACCATAATGATCATATGCCATTTGGTGGGTAGGATAAAACACTAAAATACATAGCCTTTTGAAGTTTTTTACATCTCTAAAGGTGCTTGTTTTAAACAATCGTTTTGTATAGGTAACATTATGTGACAAAATTCAAATAATTAAAATTATTTACTTCTGTCAAAATTCTATTTGTAAATTTAGTATAATTTTTAAACTAATAAGGCTGTAATATGTAATAGTGGATCTTGTCAGTTTTGGTTTAAAAACAACCCCAGGGACCTGGAGAGATGGCTCACTGATTAAGAGCACTGACTGTTCTTGCCTAGGTTCAGTTCCCAACACTCACATGGTGGTTAACAACCATCTGTAACTCCAGTTCCTTGGGATCTGATGCCCTTTTCTGAGCTCTTTCACCACTGCATGACATGGGTGCATCTACCTATATGCAGGCATTATATTCATACACATAAAATAAAAATAACAAAATATTTTTAAATATAGGAAATACGATGATTATTTTTATTGGAAATACATTACCATATATTTAAATGACTTTGATATTCTTCTTAAAAGGCTTACCACCCTTTATAAACCTATTATTGTGAAATTTTGCTTAATTACTTATTTGATAAACACTTAATGAGCATAGGCTAGATTATATGCAAAATATACCTGTCATTTACCCCAAAGAATTGTAATGCAGTGAGAAAGGCATATATTTAACAATCACATGTTTATTATTAAAGTTTTACTTTAAAAAAAAAAAAAAAGTCAGGAGTGTTGCTCAGAGAGATGACAGGCAGCACCTTGTTTTAGGGACCATGGAAATATTTCTAGGAGAATGTGGCATTTACATTAAGACCTAAAAGGTAAAAGTATCAGCTGGGCGTGGTGGCGTAGGCCTGTAGTCCCAGGACTTAGGAAGCAGAGGCAGGAGGATCTCTGTGAATGTTATGTGAGAACGTGTGAGGTGAATAAAAAAGACTTCTGTCTTAGTACAGGAACTAAGGCAGAGGACGCCTGCAGAGGCATGCATGCTAAGAGTAGGGTTCAAAACGTAGAGGGAAGCAGTGGCCCCAAACTTTACAGGTCAAGGAGAGCAATTGGCTTTTATTCCTAATGCATGTGCTTTAGGAACTGGTGTGATGGCTGTGACTTTCAAGTTCTTCATGGAAAGCCTGTTCTGTCCCTGGCCTCATTCTCCTTGGTTTCTCTTCTTGGATATTACTACTCTCGATAAATTTTTGTGATATTCTACTGTTGCTGCTGCTTATTTTCGTTTGGTTTTGGTTTTATCCTTCCAGAGCTTTTCTATGTGAATAGAAACATACATAGTTTTTACTTTTTAACATCAGTAAATTACTATACCTCACTGTTCTGCTCTTGATATTTTTTTCTTTTCTTTTCTTTTCTTTTTCAGACAGTCTCCCTGTAGTCCCAGCTGGCCCAGAACTCACTATGTAGACCAGGCTGGCCTTGAACTCACGGAGATCTGCCTGCCTCTGCCTCCAGAGCACTGGGATTAAAGGCATGTGCCATCACGCCTGGCAGTTTGTATTTTTTTAATTTGAAAAGATATCTTGGTGGTCATTTTATATAATATTTATTGGAGAGAAAGATTTTGTTTATTCTCAAGAGTTATATATCATCTGTTTATGTGTTCCTTGATAATTATGGTTTTTGTAGTCATAAGCTACCATAATGCATGCTTCAGTAAAAAATTTTGTGTATTTTTAATTTTCTGATGTGAAATGATATGAATCTAAATTCTACTCTCTTGAATATATAAATAGATATAGATAGAAAAGATTCATGAATTCTTTCCAAATTTTAGACCTTTAGAACAAGAGCTTAGCTAGTACTACATCCTAACACAAGAGATTTCTAGATAAGATGATGGTGACCTATGAAGTATTTAACAGTATTTTTTGTAAACACAGACATATGTAAGACATGTGTATATATGTGGCCAAGGAAACCTCCTGTGCAGTCATGAGCCAAATAGAGCTTTAATTTTTTATGAATAAGAATATCAGAGTTTATTTTTCTTACGTGTACTTTTTTCCTTTGATCAAATTTATTTCATCTCAGGTTACATGATTATGGAATCAGGATTTCTTTAGAAAACAGGAGTCCAGTAGGAGAAAAACCCCTCTCAAAGCTTTTGCACCTCCTTAGCTGTCATTCACGATACTCTATTGGCTGCCACTTCAACACATGTGAAAAGAAACTTTCAATACAATTCAAATGTACTCAAACCATTACTTAAAAATGGAATACTTGTGAATGAGTTGTGCCATTGTAAACATGACTACTATGAGTTTGAAGCCATATATGGGTGTAAGTTTCCATTCTACTACTTATAGCTGTGCAACATTGATGTTAAATGAAATATTATATGCAAACAGTATGGCACATTTATAACCTATTCTAGGTTCCTATTCATTTTTGCTGTACTACCAAAATTAAAGTTGCTAAAATACTCTGTACTGAGGAATGACATTAAGTATAGGTTGAATTTTCAGATCAGTGAATTACTAGATGCTGATGGTCCCCAGATAATTCAGGATAAATTATAGATGCTTTTTGAAATCTCCCAGTGTTTATAAAGTATTTGGGCTTAGATGGTTGAGTCAAAACTAAAAATGATCTGAGGACTTTTTTTCTCTTCTATGTCCAACCAGGGCCTGTAGGCCACTTGCAGTCAATGATAGCTATGAATGTGGCCCAACACAAAATTGTAAATATTACTTTAAAACATAGATTTTTTTGTGTGTTGTATGGTTGTTTTGTTTGTAACTTTATTGCATAGTCCTCTAGCATGAACTTTGTAGATGATAATGTCATATCACAATGTCAGAAGTTTGGACATTCCTTCCAGAGCATTACCAAGTGATTAAATTTTAATTTAGCAGGAAGGGTACTTAATACTAATTAATAGATGAGTAAACTTTTCTTTGCTATATGTAAACATGAACTTTTTAGATTCTGTGGGAAAATTAAGTGTACATAAACACAGTGGAATTACAAACACAGCTTTTAGTTGACTGTATATTTTATCAAATTCAACCAGAAATACATGAGAAAATATGTTTCTGAGATGAAATAGAAAAATAGATACTTGAAAGAGAAATGGGATTCGAGAGTATTTGGTCCAATTGTAATCACCACTCATTTGGTAGTAGGAGATTATCAAATCAAGGTTAGACAACAAGGAGGTAATTAGTAGGTGGTTTAAAGGATCCCAAAACCTGTCAGAGTAGATAGGAGTGAATTGAATAACAATCCCTGATGTGTGTTAGGATTGTATGAAGCCATAGTATATAAGATGGGGTCAAATGATAGATTTATTTGGCTGAACTGTGTTCACTCTCTGTGACTAAGTATGATGGGTTTATAAACGGTTCAGTTTTAACAGTTGAGGTGGGGGTTACATATGAAGAGTGGTGTTTTAGTCTGTTAGGAGGGTTCTGGCTGTATTCCAGGGAAGGTAATAAGGTTGTTGCCAAAGGGAGGGAAGTTGATGTTGATGATCTTACAAAATGTCCTTGTATTTCCAAGACAGTGTTGACAGAGGTATATCCTTTTCAGAAAGATGAACCTTAAGGGTCCCCACCCCCTCATTTGAATATTGCCAAAGTAGCAAAGAAAAAAAGAAAAAAAATTTTAATGAATTATGTCAAAGATAATGCAATGTCTATGTCATTTTTAGATACCTGTAATTTGAAATGTAGAATGAACATCAAAGTTGTTTTATTTATCTAAGCTATTAGCAGTTATATACAGCTATTGAACAATTCTAAGAGCGTGCCAAGATACCTTGATTACAGGAATTGATTTTATGTAAACTGAGGCATTTGAGTGTAGTCTGGGTCCATTGGCAGTCAGTCTGCTTTTCTTTGTAAATGCCAAGTGTTGCCCTTTTAATTCCAAAGGCAGAGTTTTCATCTCCCTTTGTAGTTCACTGAGTAGTTAGTTGTACCCACTGTGTTTGGGGTTGAGTATGTGTATCTGTCCTTAGAAGAGGCTTGACTCTGGAAATACTAGTGAAAGAGAAGACTTAAGAGTACCCTGTGGAGAACAAAATAATAGCTCCAAAATTTTTTTTTTCCTTACTGATAAGGAAAAATAAGCAGAGGCTAAATAAACAAGACCACCCTTTGGGTGAATTTTTGACTGTAACTCTTAGTTACTAGCTCTTAGTTACTATGACTTTGAAGATTTGGGAAAAGACAATAAAGAAAAAGATAAGTTAAAAGAAATTTAAAATACAGATAATCTTTTCTGTATGATTTAGGAAAAAGGCAAATTTTAAAATAGGAGGAATGAATCAAAGTTTCAAGTTTATTTACAGTAGAGGAAAGGCATTTGGTCTATTAATTGAGTCCCTTAATAGTATAAATATGATTACAGTTCTCTCTTGGCATCTATGAATGATTATGTCAAGGTTCCCTTGTGATAACATATCTACAGATGCTCAAATCATTTATGTTAAAAAGATACAGTATTGGGGCTGGAGATGACACAGTGGTTAAGAACTTGCCGAAGACCTGGGTTCAAATCCCATCACCCACATGGCAGCTAACAACTGTCTATAATTCCAGTTCCAGGGGATCCAACAGCCTCTTCTGTCTTCAGTTGGTATTGAATGACACGGGTGCACTTACCTACATGCAGGCAATAAATGCATACATGTAAAATAAAAATAATAAATAAAAAAGATACAGTATTTGCATATAACCTGTATACATCCTCTCACTTTAAATGATCTTCAGATATCTTTTTTTTAATTTTATGTGTATGCGTGTATTACCTGCATGTAGGTAAGTGCACCCATGTTGTGCAATGCCCACAGATGACAGAAGAGGCTGTCGGATCCCCTGGAACTAGAGTTACGGACAGTTGTTAGCTGCCATGTGGGTGCTGGGATTCGAACCCAGGTCTTCAGTACCTAGTATCACATTAATACTTTAGGATTAGTTATGTTGTGTTTTTAGAAAATAATGATGAAGTGAAAAGTGTGTATATGTTCAGTACAGATGCAAATTTTAAGTATATTTTCACTCCATATTTGGTTGAATCCTTAGATACAGAACCTGAAGATGGGAAACCTGAGTAGAGTGTAGTTTATTTCATGCATCTTAGTGTAGCTCAGTAGACACTCACATTTTTATATTACTGCTTATTGTTATATATCCATTGAACAATAAGTATATATCAAGGACTCAGTGTATGACTGCTTTGCTCGAGGTAATAGTTAATATAAAACCTAAAATATATTTTCTATAAATGCTGATGTTTTCAACTCATATTTCTATTTCCCACTAGCACATTTAATATCAGTAAAGCTAATTTTTAAACAAAACTCCACTTTCGAACTGAAACTTACTGATCTTTTCATTAGTGCCTTCTGTCCACTCCAGTTTACAATATGGTAAGTAGGCTGCATTTAGCTGCTCTGTCTCCTTAGTGTCTTCTAGTTGAAATTCCTAGTCTTGTTTTTCATTACCTTGACAGTCTTGAGGAAAGATACTTAGCTAGGAATCCTTAACTGCTTTTCTAGAGTTTGTCTGATTTTCATTTTTCTCCACGTGATTAGACTGAGCTTATGAGGAAAGTACCACAGAGGTTAAATTTGTGCTCATCACATTCTGTCAGAGAGTAGTGCATGACAGCCACCTGGTGTCACTGATAAGGCCACCCCTCTTCACTCTTTTAGATCAGATTCTGACTTTGTCTCCATATAAGTCATATTTCTCACTTATCACTCCTACTGTACTTGAGAATGTATTAAGATCCTAGAATAGGAATTCCTGTAAAATACACAAGGCCCTCATTATAGATTCTGTAGTAGTATATAGATTTATCTTTTAAAAGCCTTTAAAATTTTGAGGGATTTTTATGTTTTACTCTTTCTAATTAAAAAACAGAAAATATATAAGAAAAGGAATTAGGGAATTTTTTTTTGCTGTGCTTCACTAGTAACACAAAATAATTATAATAGGCATGCACAATCAGCAATTTAAACATCATATGCCCCAAAGTATTAACCAAAATATTTATCAAGTGGAAAGTTAACTTTTAGATTGAAAAAAAATAGCTCTTAACTGTGGGAACTTTCACATAGTAATGACTATAAGATCCTGTTTTCATGAGAGGCTTTTCCCTTCTGAGCATATGTAGTGACCTGGCTTTTTGCACATCTAGGGTCTCAGTAATAGTTTTGAATGTGCCACTTGTGCTATGAATCAGATGCTTCATGAATGATATTAATTATGAAAACATTTGAGGCTCACATCACATTTTTCTCATATAATTTAGAGGGAGTGGAGGGGAGCATGAGAGGAGATGGAGGAGTTCTAGGAGGGGTAGAAATGACATGTATGTATATAGATATAAAAACACGCTGGGTGTGATGATGCATGCCTTTAATCCTAGCACTCAGGAGACAGAGGCAGGTAGATATCTATAAGATCAAGGCCAGCCTGGTCTACATAGTGAGTTCCAGGCCAGCTGAGACTACAGGAAGACCCTGTCTCTAAACAAAACAAACAAACAAAAAAAGCAACACACGCACACACACACACACACACACACACACACACACACACAAAATGAAGACCAGGATTATATAAACATTATACTAATGCCTAATGTAAATAATGTAAATGTCACTGTATATTTTGGAAAACTTTTTTGTACATACGGCATTTTCTGCTTTCAAACAGACTTGCTTGTTTACTCTGCTACCTAAGTGTACTATAAATAAAATGAAGTAAAACCTTTTTGTTCTGTGCTGGAGAATGAAAACTGTAAAATAGTTTTCAGGTTGGCATATGTTTCAGAAGATAGCCTAAAGCATTTTTCAGAGTAATTAGTTTCACTGGATTTGTTCTCAGGACTTTGAACCTTCAGATTGTGTTGTCTTTTCTTTTTGTTGTTACACCAAATTCAGATAAATGAAATCTGTGTGTTTTATGAAGTGGCCACAGGAAAACCAGTAAGGCCAGGACATTGCCTTCCTTTTTAGTGGTAATGGGTTACAGCTCTTTTCTGCTTTCATACTCCACCTGTCAGACTCAGAATAGGAAGTCTGTAATGAAGTCTCCTAAAAGATGGGTCTGTAGAGCTGGGCATGGTGGCACACACCTTTAATCCCGGCACTTAGGGGGCAGAGGCAGGCAGATCTTTGTGAGTTCCAGGCCAGCTTGGTCTACATAGTGAGTTCCAGGACAGCTGCTGGGGCTACAGGGAGACCCTGTCTCAAAAAGAAAAAAAAAAAAGAAAAAAGAAAAAGAAAGAAAAGATGGGTCTGCTATCTCTGTGCTAGCTTACTAGGCACCATAACACAATACCACACACTATATGACTCACTTCAGGACAAATGCATTCTCTCAATTCTGGAAGCTAAAATCTAAAATCAAGGTACAAGAAGGCTTTCTTCCCAAGAGCTCCAAGAGCAAGGAACTCCTTGCTTGCTTTCCCTAGCTTTAGTTCTTAGATGTTGCCATGTCCCTAAAATCTCTGCCTCTATAGTCATAATTCTTTCTTCTGAATTGTGAAATTTAGAAATTGTATTTTTAAATTATTTCTGATTTCAAATTTCTTTTTCCTGTAAATCAAATAGCCATTGGTTTTAGAGTACACCCTACTCCATTATGACTATGTGTTAAATAATTATACCTTCAAAGATAATGATTTCAAATGCAGTAACATTCTAAGGGCTAGGTGGGCATGACTTTTTTATGGATGCTATTCAACTTAGTAGATATCTACAGGTTAAACTAATAGTTCTATGGTATTCATTATTACTTGTAGTTAAATGTATATTTTACATTATATTGAAAAATGATTACGAATAGAGTCAGTATTTCTGCTAGGATCTTCATACTTTGGAGTATTTCAGATGCTTAAGAAGTTACATCCTGTAAGTTCAGCATTCAACAAGAGTTAAGTTCTTTGAAATTGGCTGTTGGTAAGAGCACTATGTCACCATTTCCACCATCATGGCTCATGCCATGTATTCCTTTGTAATGGATTTCAGAAGAAGAATGTGAGCTATAAGCAAAGGAAACAGCAGAGTGAAGTTAGTACATATTAGATGGGAGAGATATTTGCAAATGATTGATCCAGCAAGGAATAATATCCAGAATGTAAGGGAACTCAAAAAGCTCACTATCATAAAACCATATACTGTCCTATAAAATGGTCACTTCTGATAATACATAGTCATTTTTTTCAAAGATCATGTACAAATGGCTAACAAATACATGAAAAATGCTCAATATCACTAATTGTCAATGAAATGCAAATCAAAAACATAGTAAGACAACATTTCACCCCAGTTAGAATGACTAGTGAAAAAGACAAGAAAATAGCAAATTCTGACAAGGATGTGAAGAAAAGAAAAACATTGTTGGAAGAACTGTAAATTAGGACAGATATTAGAGACACAGTATAGAAGCCTCTCAAACAAACAAACAAACAAACAAAAAAGTAACTACTGTATTACTACTCCATTTTACTACCCAACATATGACCAGAGGAAATGAAATCTTATTCAGGGAGAGGTCTGCACTCCCATGTTCTTCCTCAAATGTGGAGGTCAGTTTTATTAAAGTAAAGAATTGTTAAGCTCTTAATAATAGAAACATATTGTTATCTTATTTGAGTATTTAAGATTAAAAGAATTATTTCATAAGTTTCACAAATTCAGTATTTTCTAAGTACTGTATTATTTGAAACTGTATTTGAAACTTGAACTTAGTTAAAATGCACAGGAAACAAATCATGATAAAGGAAAAGCTATAGACTAGCGGGCTGCAATATTTGCTATCTAGAGAGTATGTTGAGTACCAGAGACTGTTTAAAGTTTCAATATGTGGAACTCTTGATGCTGCTGTAGCACTGAATTCTTGTCTTTATCTTAAAGATGGGAAACCAAAGTCTAGAGGCACCAAGCAATTCGCTATCCAATCTCCCAAGCTTTATAATCACCATCAGTCATGATTCAAGTCTAGCCAGCATCCAGTGCCAGTTTTCTTGGTGAGAACACTAGACTAAAACCAAGAATGTAGTTCCCTGTCAGCAATATTCAATGTATATCCCACAGGTTTGTGAGAGTTGAACTCCAACAGAATGTTTGAGATTTGTAGAAGTAAATCAAAGGTAGAAGTATAATCAACTGTACCAGATTTTTGCAGTGCCCACAAAATTTGAAACTTACTCATTTCATGGGAGCTATAGTTATTCTTGGCTACAAAGCCTGGCATGCCACTGTGTGTATGGAGTTCCACTGTACACAGCAGTTAATAAAAAAATGAATTTTACAACTATCTCACTGAAGTGAGGTTGGAGATCATGAAAACTGAATTCATAAAAGCCTCAAAACACTAATTATGGGTAACTCATCAGCTGTGTGGAAAACTGTTTCTTTGTAGTAATCCACTACCTTTGGCTCTTACATTCTTTATGCCCTCTCTTCTGCACTGATCCCTGAGAATTGGGAGGTTGAAATTTGATATAGGTGTCCTATTCCAGGATAAGTATTGTACAGCCTTTTAATCTCTGCACATCAGCCAGTTGTGGTCCTCTATGTTAATGGCCATGTGCTGCATAAGGAAACTTCTCTGCTAGGAGTTGAGATATACATTAATCTATGGGTATAACAATAAGCCATTAGGAGCCAGTTTACTATCATATCTATTTAGCAGAAAACTAGTATTAGGTTCTCCTCTATGCCTGTGACCTGTCTAGCCTCAGATTCTGAGACCTAATGTCAGTGTCAGGTATGGACTCCATCCTTTGGAGCAGACCTAAAATTCAATTAGGAAGTGGTTGTCTGAACCTGACCAGAGAAATTATTGGCAACAGATAGCTGCTGTGAGGGGAAATGTCAGTCTCTTTCAAGGGTGTGATTCTTGGTCGGTTAACCAGGCTCTAGTGAATGAACCCACACCGAAGGACATTTGGGATACAAATTAGATTTTATAGAATATAT